>NC_088863.1:43754924-43933586 GCF_032884065.1 Artemia franciscana | reverse complement strand
GAGAGAGAGAGAGAGAGGAGAGAGAGAGAGAGAAGTTTATTAATATTAAATAGAAGACAATACAAAATACAATTCAAAATCGAATTACAATACACATAATTCCCCTCGAAAGGCTCCATTGCCAGGGATACAAGGGGGATAAAAAAAAAATATTATACAAGCAATAAATTCAATATAGGCAATCACATATAGCAGTTTACAGGCAACATATTATGGGGGATACAATATAAGCAACAACTAGAAGGAGAAAAAAGAAAGAAAAAAACAAAAAACATACAGAATATACCTGAGGCCTGGGAGCAAAGTGCAGAGAGGAAAATCACACACCACTAACAAAACACAGGGGCCATCAACTCCTCAGAAGAGAAAAAAAAAATTAATCTATTTGATTCTTTATTAAATGATCCTTAAGAATCCTTTTAAAAGTCCAAAACGAGTGGCGTTTCTGCACTGAAGAAGGTAGTGAATTCCAGACCTGTTGACAAGCAATGTGGGGATTGAAATCTGATCGAACAGTAGGGGTAGGCGGAATGTGGATATTATTTGAAGAACGAAGGCTATATGGAGCTGAATCAGAAATAAACATAGGAGTTTTCCGAAGAGATTTAGGAAGATTGCCGTGAAGTTGATCAAAGACAAAAGAAGCACAAGAAATAATGTAAATAGACCGTATACTTAAGAGCTGTGTTGGTGAAGAACGGTTGGTGTCCATAACCAGACGCCGTGCTTTATTATACATGACGGAAAGTGACTGCAGCGTAGACGGAAAAGTAGACATCCATACAATGGGGCAATAAGAAACATATGACTGGACAAGACAGAAAAAAAGAAGTTTCAGAATAGATCCAGGAAATGTATATCTTAAGTTTTCGAATGATACCCAAACTCCGTGAGGCCTTAACCCTAATCATGGCTACATGGTTTCTGAATGAAAGGTTCTCATCAAGCAGGATACCAAGAAACCGGACCACTCGATTCTCTGGTCTACACAAGGAGCCTTGTGACACCTGAAGGTGTGTAAGCTGAGGGAAAGCTACACCAATTCGAGAAAAAATAAGAAAATGTGATTTACCAACATTCAAGACCAAGTAATTGGCATTAAACCATGACATGACTCTATCAAATAAAGCCACAAGGTTAGACTTGATATCACATTCCGTTTTCCCAAGGGTCCCAAGAGTGGTATCATCAGCAAAAGCAACAAGAAAATCTTCATTAGAAGAAGTATTGGAACACGACTGAGCATTAGGCTGACACAGCTTGCAACATGCCAGAGGCCTGGTGTTTTTTACTGCTGAAATCAGATCATTAACATAAATCAAAAATAAAATGGGACCAAGAACAGATCCCTGTGGGACGCCATAATATACTTCAGAAGGGCTCCGGAAAAGCGGATCAGTTGAAATAAGCCCACCAGAAAGGTATGAATAAAACCAAGAATAAGCGTTAGATCTTATACCAATATGTGATAGTTTCCAAAGAAGAATCCGATGAGTCAAGGAATCAAAAGCTTTACGAACATCCAAAAATAAAGCTGCCGGGATATGGCCAGAATCTATTGCCAAATGAATGAAATTCGATAAAGCTGCGCAAGCATGCTCCGTAGAGTGACTCGCTCGGAATCCAAACTGGAAATCATGCAAAAAATCCTTTGCATCCAGAAAACTAATAAGCCTGGATAGCATAGCCTTCTCAAAAATTTTGCTGAAAACAGATAGGAGAGAAATTGGCCTATAATTAGCAGGATCACTCCGATAACCACATTATAGAGTACTATAACCTTAGCTCGCTTGAGAGATTCAGGGAAAATACCTTTCTCGAAAGACAGATTGACGAGCTTAGTCAGTGGTGACAGAATAGCAGGCAGAATGGCACGGATAACCCTTGTAGGAATTTTGTCTGGTCCTGAAGAGGATGATCTTTTAAGAGTATTCACGATACGAGCTACCTCAAATTCAGAAACAGAATTCAAGACCATCGACTTCAAATATAAGGGTCCAAGAAAGGCTCTGAAATCGCAACGAGAAGTTGCTGAGCTTGCCGAGGAAGCAGTTACCTTTCCTATATTAGCAAAATAAGAGGTAAGCTCTAGCTGAACATCTACATCTCCTTGGACGGTTTTACCATCGATTTTCAACATTGATGGAACTGAAAGCAGAGGGGGAGTAAGTCTAAGAACTGAATTAATTAAATACCATGTCTTCCTGACATCCCTTCCACATTCAGAAAATTTCCTATGATAAAACGAGACTTGGCCTTCCGACACAGAGAATTAAATATATTCCTATAGGCCTTGAATCGTTCGTGATGAGCTAAAGATGGTGAAGCCTTAAGAGAATGATCCTTTAAGAGCATTCGCGATACGGGCTACCTCCAATTCAGAAACAGAATTCAAGACCATCGACTTCAATCATGAGGAACCAGAACCTTTGCATGCATTGGTTATGTATTGTTTCAACAAGGGTTACTCCTTACATACCATTTATTATCACGTATAGTTTGATGAACACAATCTTTGCCGTAACTGTTAGGTAAATGTAGGCATTATCATATATAATCTCATTATGCTGGATAGTTTTTATATAAACTACTAGATAACCATGCCAAAAACCACGAATTTTTTTTTTTAAACTTATTTGAGCTTGTTACGATTTTAGAAGTGAGCACATCTAAAATGCTTCAACGTAAAACCCTTCAGCACAGTGGATTGACTTCTGTGAGGTAATATGCCACCTGGGGCTCAATCCCTGCCGCAACACAGCCTGGGATTGGGTGGATATTATTAATTAATGTCTTAAGATAATCAAACAAGAAGAAAAAAGCATCAATAATATCAAAGCAGCTCAAAACATCAATGGTTCCAGAATATTATTATACTGGTTTAACCAGTATACAAACCGTAGTAATGCTTAATGTTCACTGTGAAACGTCGGATTTTGTATCAAGCCTGCTTCTTTAACTGGTTTCGAATATTTATACCTCTGATTTATTAGTTTCTGATTCTATCCTTTGACTAAGCAAGAATTATAATTTTCCTTCGATGTTTATTAGAGAATGATGTAAATTTGCAATGAAAATATAAACATTTTCTCGGTTTTACAAGGCTTTTTGACATATTTTTCATCCTAAAAAAAAAACAAGGCAAATTTCAAAAATGTAATTGTATAAAAGAATAAAGGTTACTTTAGCCTGTCGAGCGGTAACAATTGTCGTCCTGCTTTGAACCACCAAAGCCTGTAGAACCATGAAAAATAATTTACCGAAAACTTCTACTGGGAAAGTAATCCTTATTAAACCCAAAATTTTTTCGAAGACGCTTCAATTTCTAGCTTGTAGAATTGATAAGCTGCCTTTTGGACTGAAAAGACAGTATTTTGAAGCAAATAAATAAAGTTTTTGTAAAAATTGGCTTTCAAAAAAGAAAGAAATCGCAATGCCAAGCAATCTTGAGGCTTGTTATGTGAGATTGTATTATCTTAAACCTTCTTCAGCATTTATTTTTAGTAAAACTGGCATTATTAACATTGTTAAGTCTAAATAAAACACCCAAAAGAGGCAGAGCAAGATAGATTAAAAATGAGCGTTAATAGGAACAGTTCTTATTTTGAAACCAATTTTAGATTAAGTATGTGCTAATGAACTAAGGCTTTTCCTGTTTAAAACGTTACGTCAGTGCACCCTTTACTTCCTAATATTAAAAAAAAACTAGTTTTTTTAACTGAAAGTAAGGAGCGACATTAAAACTTAAAACGAAAAGAAATTACTCCGTATATGAAATGGATTGTCCCCTCTGCAATCCCTCGCTCTTTACGCTAAAGCTTTTAATTGTTTTAAAAAGTAGAATTGTGGCAAAGAGTCAAACTTTAGCGTAAAGAGCGAGGGACTGCGGAGGGGACAACCCATTTCATATACGGAGTAATTTCTGTTCGTTTTAAGTTTTAATGTCGCTCCTTACTTTCAGTTAAAAAAACTAGTTTTTTTATTTAATTTCTGAACGTTTTTGAATTAATGCATGTTTGATTTTGGCTCTCCGCAACTAAATTATTGAAATGAAATTAGTATATTAATTTTTTTTTTGGCTAAATGGCTTTCTCTTAGTTTTAATCAGACGATATTGAGAATTTAAGGGGTGGAGAAGGAGGCCTAGTTGCCCTCCAATTTTCCGGTTACTTAAAAAGGCTACTAGAACTTTTAATTTTCAACGAACGTTTTTATTAGTAAAAAATATACGTAACTTAAGAATTAACTTACGTAACAAACTTTAATTCTTATATTTTTATTATGTGTACGAGGGGGTTTGTACCCTCGTTAATACCTCGCTCTTTACACTAAATCGTAAGTTTTGTCCCGATTCTTTAAGAATGACCCCTGAATCAAAAAGGCCGTAGAATAAATATTTAAAATTACTAAAAACATTTTAGCATAAAGAGCGAGGTATTTATCTCCTACTAAATACCTCGCTCTTTATGCTAAAGTATTGTTAGAACCCCTCATATGCGTAATAATCTCTGTTCGTTTTAAATTTCAATGCTATTCCTTACTTTCATTTGAAAAAACGTTTTCATGTTTATTTTTTCATTGTTTTTTTTTTATAGTAATGCTAGAAATTTCCTGCGCCCTTTTCATTGAATTTTTCTTCCCCCATGACATATTCCTCAAAGGAAAGATCCTCCCACAAAGCCCTCTCCCATCAACCCCACCCCCCAAACCAAAAACTCCCCATGAAAACGTCTGTACACTTCCCAATAACCATTACTATATGTAAACACTGGTCAAAGTTTGTAACTTGCAGCCCCTCCTCCAGGGATTGTGGGGGAGTAAGTCATTCCCAAAGACATAGTTATTATGGTTTTCGACTATGCGGAACAAAATGGCTATCTTAAAATTTTAATCTGTTGACTTTTGGAAAAAATTAGCGTGGGAGGGGGCCTATTTGCCCTCCAATTTTTTTATCACTTAAAAAGGGCACTAGAACTTTTCATTTCTGTAAAAATGAGCCCTCTTGTGATACTCTAAGACCACCTGGTCGATACTATGACCCCTGGGGAAAAGAAAAAAAACAACAACAAATAAACACGCACCCGTGATTTGTCTTCTGGCAAAAAATATGAAATTCCACATTTTTTTAGATAGGAGCTTGAAGTTTTTGCTATAGAGTTCTCTGATATGCCGAATACGATAGTGTGATTTTCGTTAAGATTCTATGACTTTTAGGGGATGTATCCCCCTTTTTTTCCAAAATAGGGCAAATTTTCTCAGGCTCGTAACTTTTGATGACAAAGACTAAATTAATTGAAACTTATATATTTAGAATCAGCGTGAAAATTCGATTCTTTTTATGTATCTTTTAGCATCAAAATTCCGTTTTTTAGAGTTCCGTTTACTATTGAGCCGGGTCGCCCCTTACTACAGTTCTTTACCACGAACTGTTTGAAAAGAAAATAATTCGGTATTTCGGGGCTTCTGACATTATTACTCCTTTGCGGAAGTTAGGCTCAAAATTGAAAAGGGATTATATTTTTTCTCTGGGCCCCTTCCACCTCTTAGTTCGTTTATTTTCCCGTTAGTTTTCACCTGTTTTCGCTTTATAGTTGTGTTATCTCTTAGCAGTTCTTTCGTTAGTTGAGTTATAGTTGTGGTATATATGTTTTATCGCTCGTATAGTTGTGTTATTTTCAAATTATACTCCATAATAGAGAGGCTCCGAACACCCAGCATTGTATATTAAGCTCTGAATTTGACGTTTTTTTTCTAAAGTGACCAGATTCGTCCTGCGCTCTTTTCATTGAATTTTTTCCCCCATGGCATATTTCTCCAAGGAAAGATCCTCCCACATAGCCCCCTCCCTCAACCCTACCCTCAAAACCAAAAAAATCCCCCTGAAAACGTCTGTACACTTCCCAATAACCATTATTATATGTAAACACTGGTTGAAGTTTGTAACTTGTAGCCCCTCCCCCAGGGACTGTGGGGGAGTAAGTCATCCGCAAATACATAGTTATTATGATTTTCGACTATGCTGAACAAAATGGCTATCTCAAAATTTTGATCCGTTGACTTTGGGAAAAAAATGAGCGTGGGAGGGGGCCTAGATGCCCTCCATTTTTTTGGTCACTTAAAAAGGGCACTAGAACTTTGCATTTCCGTTAGAATGAGCCCTCTTGCGACATTCTAGGACCACTTGGTCGATACGACGACCCCTGGGAAAAAAAAAAACAAAAAAAAACAAATAAACACGCAGCCGTGATTTGTCTTCTGGCAAAAAATGCAAAATTCCACATTTTTGTAGATAGGAGCTCTACAATAGGGTTCTCTGATACGCTGAATCTGATGGTGTCATTTTCATTAAGATCCTACGACTTTTAGGGGGTGTTCCCCCCCCCCCCCCATTTTCCTAAACAAGGCAAATTTTCTCAGGCTCAAAACTTTTGATGGCTAAGACTAAACTTGGTGAAACTTATATATTTAAAATCAGCATTAAAATGCGATTCTTTTGATGTAGCTATTGATATCAAAATTCAATTTTTTAGAGTTTTGGTCACTATTGAGCCGGATCGCTCCTTACTACAGTTCGTTACCACGAACTGTTTGATAAAGGAAATAATCAAATTGGCTTTACACCCAACCACATAGATTTACTATTGCTATTAGGCTACTACTTTCCGAAAAGTATTTCACGAGGTTTTTAAAACGTTTTTAAAACGTACTCATTTTTTACTGTTATCTTGTTTGGAAACGGTGGCCCTCGGGACGTAAAACTGGGGATGTAAAAATGCTCATACTGTTAATTCTTCGATATATTAAAAATACTTACCGTTCTTTAGCCCAACGACTTTTACAATAAATGAGCCTTTTAAGAGGTTACTTGTCAAGATAGTTGTATTATTCTGAACCAACCAACTGGAACATAACTGCTTCATGCTTAAACACCTTGCGTGCAATCTTTTGAATTGCAGGTCGGTCCTCACCTGCTGGCTTTTAATCCACTTGATTTACTCCCCCACCTTTAAGAAAGAAAAGTAAAATTCTAAATAACAAGTCCACGTTTCCTTGGGTCTATTTAGACTATCTTTCGTCCCAGCCTAATCGTTGATAACAGAGGCTTTGTAATTGGGTAAGATATTTAAGGAAAATTTGTATCACAGCACCCAATTGACCATGCAAAAGAAAATCAAAAAAGACAAAGGGATTCAGTAATTTACTCGTTACATCCTCCTTTGAATTTTGATGGATGGCAAAACCTTGAAATTGGGCACTTCTTATAAAAATGGAGGGATTTTAGTGGATATTGTTAGTTTGCTCCCCTGCCTCCCACATTTTAAAGAAATGACATCTGTATTTCCGTTCCCAAGAGGATATCATTTTACTTTTATCATTATGGATGGGCATAGTTACTTTAGATTTTTGAAATACACCTGTTCAGATAATTAGATGAGACGAAATAAGTAACAAACAGGGTTGTTCGGAATTTAGGATAGGCTTAACTCCTGTAGCCATTTCCTAAAAGTAAGCCATTTTGTTTCACCTAAGTGGCAGAGACAAGGGTTGGTACTTGGCACACAGATACTCATTATGTCACGGGTTGGTTTTCTTTTTTTCTTCCCAGCGAACGAGCGATAAGCAAGCATTAAAATTTACCAATTGGCATAACACTTTTTCCGATTTTCTTCCAGAATCATAAGTGAAAATGCTTGTAATTCAAGTTACAAAATAGCCCCGAACTCCCTAATACATGGGCGTACCTTTCATGTTTTTTTTACAACTTATTTTTTACTGTCCGTTTACCTATTTTTTGTTCGTTTTCTTTTCCCCGATTTGAAGCTCAAATATAATGAATCTTGACTTGACGTTATTGATGCCGTACTAGCTGAAGCTAAAACCGAAAGGGTAGGCCTAAGAGAAAACTTAATTTCTAAATATTGGAATAAACTAATTGTAACAAAGCTATTTAAGTAAATTCTCTCAATATGCTTAATTAGACCTCTTGTTTCTTTGTCATTACGTCCACGCACAGTGAGGAAAAAGGGGAAGGAACTGCCTCCCTCCTGAAATCATACCAAAGCTTCCCTTTCAGAGAAAGTGTAAACTTAAGACATGAAACGTAAAAGATGAAGTCCATCTTCTTGTATCCCCCCATACCACGTCCAGTCACAATCCATTTTCCTCCCCTAAAGGCTATAACTATGCGTATCCACGCTTCTCAGTCAATTTTATTGTTATATATTTGTCTATCTGACTATGAATTTTTAGCCATTTATCGATTTTTAAAATAAATATTTTCTTATCTCCTCTATATTAGTTTTGTCCTCCGTTTATCTTCCACTCGGTGATTGCGCCTTTGTTATGTTTTCACGCTTGATTTTTTTTTTCACCAAGTTGTTTCCAACATTAACCGCAATGTCAAGATTTAAGGTTTTGGCCACCCAGAATGTTTTGGTGAAGTTATCTGCTTAATTCGAATTACACGAAGCCACTCGAATGGGAAAGGATTGTAGCAATGATTCTGATGGAGGGTTCATCAGTGCGTCACCACCTCCTGCTTTACCTCCAAGGCCTATTTGTCCGAATCCAAGAGATGGAGACCAAAGTTCAACAGAAGTTTTGCAGTCAAGTAAGTTTATCCTTTCTTTAGTAATTTCAAGTTTTGGTAAGGCCATCAGTGAATTATAAGCAATAAACTTCAAAACCTTACGCAATTCAGCTCTCTGTCCGAAGTTGTGTTGGCCGATAACTTGATTAAACGATATATCGATATATTGATATTTTTACTTTCGATATTCGGTAATCGATTTATCGATTTCCATATTTCTGATCAGTTTTTCGTTCAGATTAACTCTTGATCTTGCAAAATCTCAGTAAAAAATTGTATTTAAAGCTTATTTTGTACAATTTTCTTAAAACTTAGAATAATATAAAATCAAACAATAAAAATGAACTTCGATTACATAAATTAATATCATAGAAATCCAGATTTGAAATTACTTGGGCTCAGGATAAAGAAAGATAACTTATTGGCTAGTTTTGGATATTTAAAATCAACAACATATCTATATTTTCCCCTGAGAATTGGTTCTGCCTTTCACTAATTAATATCTTTAATGGAAGTTAGGATCAGCATTAAAAGTTAAGACGAACAGAAATTATTGCATATTTGAGGGGGATGCCCCTCGTATATGTTTTTTTTTAGTATTTTAAAAAACTTCTTATTCTAATTCAAATACCCTTGTGTTTCACCAGTTGTTCTTAAGGAATATGGACAAAAAGTCGAACTTTAGCATATAGAGCGAGGCACTGAGGAGAGTGTATCTCCCCTCACATGCGGTATGATTTATTTCGCTTTAAGTTTCAATATCCGTCCTTAGTTTTAATTGAACAACAAACTTTTTTTATATTTGATTTCTGATCATTTTACAATAATGCCGGAAAACCTACCTCTTTCCTGTTTGGGAAACCCCCCCCCCCCAGGAATTTCCTCCATGGAAAATTCAGCCTGTGTAAAATCTCCCCGCCACGGTAAATCTGTCCCTGCTGAACATTCAACCCATAAATTTTCTTCTGGACAATTTTGTCAAGGAATTCTCTTTAGATTACTTTCATTCGAAAAAAAGGCTTGTTCTCGATGAATTTCATATATTTTGAATCAAGCAGTTCGTAGTAACACACTTTAGTAAGGAGCAACCTGGCTCAATAGTAACCGGAACTCTAAAAAACGAAGTTTTGATACCAATAGATATATCAAAAGAATCGGGTTTTATGCTGATTTTAAATATATAAGTTTCATCAATTTTGGTATTACCCATCAAGTTACGAGCCTGAGGAAACTTTCAAAAAAGGGGAAATACCCCCTAAAAGTTATATAATCGTAATAGAAATCACACCGTCAGATTTAGCGTATCAGAGAACCCTACTGTAGAGGTTTCAAGCTCCTATCTGTAAAAACGTAGAATTTTATATTTTTGCCAGAAGAAAGACTACGGATGGGTGCTTATGTGTTGTTTTTTTTGTTTTTTTTTTTTTGTTACGTGGGAGGATCTTTCCGTGGAGAAATTTATCATGGATGAAGATAATTTCCATGAAGGGGGTGCTGAATTTTCTAGCATTATTGAAAAAAAAACAATGAGAAATTAAAAAAAAAATTCAACTGAAGGTAAGGAGCAACATCTAAAACTTAAAATGAAAAGAAATTATTACGTATATGAGGGGGTTCGTCCCCTCCTCAATTCCTTGCTCTTTACGTTGAAGTGTTTTTGGCAATTTCAAAAGAGCTATTTATTCTAATTAAACAGCCTTTGTGATTCAAAGAACTGGAAAAAAATTTGAACTTCAGTGTAAAGAGCGAGGCATTGTTGAGGGGGACAAGCCCCTCATATTATATACGTAATAAAAATATACTAATATAGAAGTTCGTTACGTAAGTTAATTTGTAAGTTACGTGTATTTATTACTAATAAAAACGTTCGTAAATAAGCTCAAAAGTTCTAGTGGTCTTTTTGAGTAACAAAAATTGGAGGGCAACTAGGCCACCTCCCCTGCCCTTTTTTCTAAAAATCGTTCGATCAAAACTTTTAGAAAGTCATTTAGCCATTAGATACAGGTATGTATGCTGTGTATCAGCATGTATGAGTCAATAGATAAAATACATCGTTGTTCTTCTTCTCGAACATTTCCGAAACAATTTTCTATGTTGATCTTTTCTGACAGAAGTTCACCGCTAAATAGCAAAATCTGAAAATAGTTAAAAGAATAATATTGTTTTCAGTGAAGAATATTTACGTTTCGATATTCGATATTGATATTTGCTCCGATATACCAATATCGATATTGAATATCGTCCAACACTAGTCCGAAGGCGCACAAATATCTGGAGATTTGTCGGGTTTCGGATCTTAAGGATAATTGTCCGAAAATGAAGACTAACCCGATCCACCCTTTCTTGGGGTGGAGACTCCTAAATTCTTTTCACCAGGATATCAGCAGAATACACGATGAAACTTCAACCAAACTTCACCCAGAAGTAACAGTTAATACACTAGTTCTACCTTTTCAAGCTATAGGATCGACTTACCGTCCATGGAAAAGTAGTAAAGGGTGGTTCTAAAGTTTTGCATGAATTGCATATAGCAGATTCAAACCAAGCCAAGTAAAATTCAAACCAAGTCTGGTGGCAGGCTAGAGCAAGGCTTCTCCCTCCTCACAAACATAGTTTGCATGCGCTATAAACTCCTGATCAGCCGAAGTCCTGTGTCGGGCACATTTGGACGTCTTTGTTAAAACATTTGTAATAATAAAACATAATTTTCGAAGTTTCGTTGACACTTGGATTTTGATAACCAGTACCAATCGAATCAGACATATAACAACCAATCACGAAACTTAAAAGTCCAACTCATTTCTTTCAATCCTTCTCTTTGGTTAGTTTTATTTATTTCTGCTCATTTCTGAAAATACTTATTTTGAAATATGGGATTAATGCAAGGTTTAATGCTAAGATGTAAGAAGCATTTTAAACGCTCCATTTTCCTTTTTTTTTCAAGTAGACAAAGAAAACTAGTTAAAATATAATTCAAAATTTTTCTTTCACATTTTTTCAGAATGTTGCCAAGACCAGATATTTCAATAGTTAATTTACTATTTTTTACAGGAAAAGGTCAAAATATTGACATGGATTTGCCCTCTAAAGGAACCCCTATAAATGCTTAAAAAGCAACTTGGACACTCTGTAGTTTTATTAGAAAGTACTCTCAATAGGTACTCTACAAGCAGTAGCTTTAGCAATGGACAAGTGAGGATGTTTAAACATTAGTGTTTTTGTTTATGCTGAGCGTCCAACAGCCTCTATGGCTAGTTTAACAGAATCCATGACTGCTAATATTTGTTATAAATAAACATTTATTTTTTATTTCTAAAAAACCCCTTTAGAGATAAACTAGCATAGTAAGGTATGTTGAATATTCCAAAATTTTCCAACATTGTGTTTTCTATTTCCACCCATTTAAATCGTTTTGACAATTGTTGAAAAAAGACTTACTATTAGATGACTGAAAAGGGATATAGGATAGAGGGTGTAGTGAATAGCACCATAGTAATCACCCAATAAGAATCATATCAATAAATGGCTATGGATGATTTGTTTGTAAGATTAGGGCAAAGCCAGCTAGAAGCTAACTAATTGCCGTGGACTGTCGGTGGAGCATAAACTGAATTTGAATCCCAGTCAACGTATGATAATTTAAATTGCGGCGACTCGGCGGTTTTCCTTTGAGGCGCCATATCTCCTGGACTTTCCTCACTCAGAACCGTTAGTTCCTGATCAGTGTTTGACAGGATATAGCAAGTCTAGAAAGGAAGTTATAATCCATATTTGATGTGAGTCCTCGATTGATCCGTATTGCTCACTTTGACAAATTTGTGACTGTGTTATCGTGAAATACGGAAATTGGAGAATGTCGACATTCACCTGTAAATCTCGACATTTACCAGATTTCGGTCTTTCACCGTAACATCGGCAGACAAACATCATTCTGCTATTGACTACTGTGCAAAATTCGTTCTTTCGGAGAAGGGATCATTGTTAGGGCAAAATCTAGTCAGAGCATTCTAGACTCGGTGTGAGAGATAGAGAGATCTCTTTACATCAATATACCAACTTAAAAGGCCTGTGCCTTAGCAGGGATAATGACTCCTACATACATACTGGAAAATTTATAGTGTGTAATGAAGATCGCATTAATATGTTTATTCCACAGATGTAGCTGGGGTTAGGAACAATTTGAACCCCAAGAATAGAATTATTCAGAAGAGCCCCTTCCTTTTAAAGAATGGAAAATTTGGAGGGGGGAGTAATAAAAATAACTGTTATTCAATAGAGATATCTTCTTTGTCATGGCAAAAAACATACCTTACATTTTTCAAAATAATGTGGGAGAGTGAAAATAAGCGTATTGTGTGATAAGTTTTCTTGCAATATTTAAATAAGAAAGCTAGTAAATTCCAGTTTTCAGCTTTAGTTTGGATTATGTTCACTATTGTGACGGCCTCGTATGGCTTGACTTAGCACTGCAACAGTTTTATAAAAAGAGTATTAATAGTAGAGGGGTAATTTACTGAATTTTATGATGAGTACTGGTTTATTCAGTAATAAAATTTGGTCACAGTGTTGATAGGACTTTTCTTTTGTTCGTTTTTGCTTTGTATATTCTGAATCAGTTCTTTAGTTATCCATTCAATCAGTTGATGCTTAAGCATACAACTTGTAATTCTATACTATAATGGAAAAGTATTTGATTTAAACTTCAATACAATACATAGTTGAATTCTGTAAGCTTACTTGCTAGTAAGCTTACTCTCTCTTTTTGTGTTATAAGTGGATTTAACCTAATAGAAAATAAAACTTTTTTTTAAAATTTTCAGGTATTTCTATTGTTTCAATTAAAAAATAATGCTTTTTGGCGAGACACTATCAATATTTTTGCAGTTTGCATAATAGCTTTAGGAGATTCAGAACTGAAAACCAAGGTAAAATAACATTTATTTAAAAACAAAAATTCAACATTTAACTTTAATTCAAAATTATGTTGATATGTGACGTCATCGCGATACTGATGTATGCAGTCTTTGCTCTTCATTTTCATTTATGGCACGTTTTGATGCTCGCTGTCGCATATCTTCTAACTGCATTTTGATTGCTTCAGATAATTCAGCAGTGCCCTTTGCTTTGGCCGCCCGTATTGGTCTTACCACAATTGATGATCACGTTTGATAGTTCAGTTGGTGGTTCTAGGAATCATCATTTGTAATAATTGCACATTTTCGTTTTTTGAGTCTTCCTACTAATATTATGTAAGTGGTTGCGTTCTAAACTGTAAGTTTATCAGGTATCGAGTAAATGAAATCTAACAAAAAACCAATGTAACTTAAAAATTTACCGGTATTTTTCTAGTTGAATTAAAACGTTAAAATTTTTGCTTAGACACAATAAATATTTTTGTAGTTTACAAAATAACTGAATATAGTTTTCGCAGAAAGTTGATTTTATTTTAAAAATTATTGTAACTTGAATGCAGACTTTTTTGCTAATACACAACTTCATTGCAAAAATTAATACCTCATGGACATGATTTTTTTTTTCTCCAAAACTGAGGCTCTTAACAAATTTTTTCAAACTTTTGACCTATCTAGATCGTTCTTTAGGCGAAAACATCCAGGATACCAATTTTCTCGAAAAAACATGAAGCCGTTTTCGAGAAAATTCCTTAAATATACAATAAATATATAATTATTCCTCATTTATAAAGATAAACATAATATTTTTAAAAGAAAAGTAAAGACATGTATTGAACCAAAGATTAGGAAAAATAAAGTAAAATAATGTTTCAATTTGAAACTGCCATAAACAACCATCAATAAATAAATAAAACCCAAAACGAACAGAAATTACAATAAACAACCAAGTCCAACTCAAAATGAGCAGAAACTAAAAGGAGTAGGGCTGACGCCACAGTGCCGTTTAAAGATCGGACCATAATTTGTACTTTATTGAAAACAATCCTTATTTCAAGCTATGTGTTTTTATTTTTCATAAAAAAAGAAAAAAAGACCACCATAGCCAATATTACAAAAAAAAATTAACGTGGATTGACAGTTTATATTTATGCTTATATTCATACTTGAAGCTCTTAATAATTTTAGATTTACTACAGATTAAAGAAAAGACAAACCTCTAAATTTTGTTTTGCGCCCAGTCACAGTCTATTTAATTAGATGTACTTGGATGTGCACTGAGTGTCATTTAGTTGTGGTAGTAGCAGTAGCAGTGGCAGTCGAAGTAGTATTAGTGGCTGTAGTAGCCCTGAAAGGTTCAATTTAATATCTTCAGCCTTACCTGAGATATTGTCGACTCGTATGCATGTAATTTGTTTTGATTTTTTCATTATATTCCCCAACATTCCCGAAAAATTTCACCCTGATGGCTTTAGCCAATTCAGTTGTATTGCAGATACACTCATTCAATATCCATATTTAACCAAACACCTCCATCAAAATACCCTGAAAGTTTCGAACTAATGCTTCTATCCGTCTCAAGGATATCGCAAATGCACCCCTATGAAAAACTTGGATACACTTTACAATCCTGACTGTCACTAGAATATTGCATATACGCCGTTTGAGAATCTGGGCACGTAGAGTACTTTTTGATTTAGTTTTAGACCCCTCAACTTCCCTGAAAACTAAACTGACATTTCATTATGTTCCCAAAACATTGTATCTATGCTATTTTGACAACCTATAGTCACTTAAACCTTTTGGTTTTAGTTCAATAGTAGTAGCAGAAGTAGTTATAGTAGTAGCCCTAAAAGTTTCAATCTAAAACCCTCAGCCATTCTTGCAGTATTGCTGATATTACTTTATACCATATTCCAATTCTAAGTTATCCCACCTATGCCATTTTGACAACCTAGTTGCACTTAAGCTATTTTGATTCATTTCAGTAGTAATAGTAATAGTAGCAGTAGAAGTAGCAGAAAAAAAGACCGTAAAATTAGAAGCCACGAAATTTTAGCCTAATACCATAGGGCGTTGTTTGGTGTTTGGATATGGTTACTGCACCCCTTTGATAATCCGTATGTATAATGTGTGTTTTGATTCAATCCAACATTCCCCTCAAAATTCCCTGAATGCTTCACGTTAGAACTCAAAGCATATTCTTAGATATTGCTGATATGCCAATTTGACTACTTTCATGCACATAGTGTGTTTTGCTATACTTCATCACATCCCTCACAATTCCCCAAAAGTTTAATTTTAAATCCTTGGCATTAGCAATAGTAATAGCCGTAGTAGCAGAAGTAATAGTAAGAGCATTAGAAGTAATAGTAATGATAGCAGTAATAGTATTAGTAGTAGTAGCTGTAATAATATTCAAATTTTGCCTTTAAGGTCTTGTTCAATATCCCCTTCTCATGCCCTGCTAGATTCAACCGAAAACTTTAAACCATTTCTAAGATATTGCTGATACGCCTTTTTGATGAGTTGCATGCACATAATATATTTTAATTTAGTTAGAAATCCCCCTTGACAATCCCTTAACACATTAACACCGTTAGTCTTAGCATTAGTAGCAGTAATAGCAGTAGAAGTAATGCTACTGCCACTAGTAGTACTGGTAGTATGCACATAGATGTTCCTGATATATTGTTGATACGCCCTTTTGACAGCCTTCATACATATAAAAAAGCCCGCATGTTTCAATTTAGTTCAACACCCCCCTTAAAATTTCCTGCAAATTTCTCCTTATAACCCTTAACCTTAGTAGTAGTATTAGTAGTAGCGGTAGAAGTAGCAATAGTAGTTTGCACATAGTACCTTTTGGTTCGCTCAACATCCCCCTCAACACACAGTGAAAGTTTCATAATTTTAGTCTAAGCCTACGAGATATAGCTATTACGCCCTTTTGGTAACATGCATCGACACAGTGTATTTCGATTCAATTAAACAACCCACTCAGAATTTCTTGAAAGTTTTACCCTAATACTATTAGCTTCAGAAGTAGTAGTAGCAACAGTAGTAGTAGTAGTAGTAGTAGTAGTAGTAGTAGTAGTAGTAGTAGTAGTAGTAGTAGTAGTAGTAGTAGTAAGCGTAGTAATAATTCTATAGTAATAGTGGAAGCAGTACCGTTTGTAGTAGCAGTAGTAGTTGTGTGCATTTAGGGCCTCTCGGTTTGTTCAACATCCGTCAAACATACTTTCAAGTTTCCACTTAATACTCTGACCAATTTCTGGGATGTTACTGATGCGCCCTTTTGGGTCGTAGTGACAGTTTTAGCAGTAGCAGTAATAGCAGTGTGCACTGAGTGTCTTTTGGTTAGTTCAACATCCCTCTCAACATTCCCGATAAGTCTCAGCTTAATGTTTTAAGCCGTTCCTGATAAATTCTCATACATTCTTTTGGCAACCTCAATACAAATTGTTTGTTTTCATTTAGTTTAACTTCTTGCTAAATATTTCCAGACAGTTACGCCATAATACCCTTAACTTCAGTAGAAGTAACAGTCGTAGCAGAAGTATTAGTAGCAACAGTGGTAAAATGCACATAGTGCCTTTTGGTTAGTTCAACATTGGTCTCAACCTGTCCTGAAACTCTCAACTTAATACCCTTTGCTATTCCTAAGATGTTAAAATCTTGTATCCTTTTGACGTTTTCAATGCATACATAATGTGGTTTGACTTCGTTAAAACTCCCCCTAAACATTGTCCGAAAGGTTCACCTTAATGCCATTAGCCTCAGTAGTAGTGGAAATCGTAGTAGTAGTAATTGCAATAAGCACATAGTGCCTTTTGATTAGTTCAAATTTCCCCTCAACATACCTTGAGAGTTTCAATTTAATGCTCTAAGCCGTTCCTGAGATATTGCTGATTCACCCTTTTGACAATCTACGCATACAAACCGTTTCTGATTTAGTTCAACATCCCCTAAACATTTCCTGAAAGCTACACCCTAATATCCATAGTTTTAGCAGTAACAATAATTGCAAATACAAAGCAGTATACAAACAGCAGCTTTTGCTTTTTTTCAATATTCCCCTCAACATACTCTGGAAGTTTCAACTTAATATCCCAAACAGTTCTTAGGATATTACTTATATGTCCTTTTGACAACCTGCATGCACATAGTGTGTTTTGATTTAGCCCAACATCCCTTCAACAGTTCTTGGAAATTCCACATTAAAACCATTAAGTCTGCATTAAAACCTAGCTCCCCAAAGGTTAGGCTGGGGTTCGGGCTTTAATAGGCACAACTATGATACTATCTCTTGCTCCCCACCAGTGTCACGACGACTTATCAGCAAGATCTCAGGAGAAACTTAAAGTACCAATTCGAAACTTTGAGGGCATGTTGAGCGGGATGTTTGATTAACCAAAAGGCACAATTTGTATACTACTGCTATTGCTACCACGTCTACACTACTACCGGGGCTAAGGGCATTAATGTGAACTTTTCAGACAATGTTTAGGGGGATATTGAACTAGTCTACTGCTTCTAATACGGGTAAGGGTATAAAGGTGAAAATTGTAGCAAATGCTGGGGGGAGGATATTGAACTAAATCAAAACATACTTTGTGTCATGCAGGTTTTCAACATGTGGCATCAGCAATTTATCAGGATCAGTATAGAATATTACGTTGACACTTTCAGGGCATTTTCGGAGGGATGTTGAATAAAGTAAAAGTCTTAGAGTTAAATCAAGTTAGAATTTTAGGGCTTATTGAGGAGAATGATGTACTAACAAAAAGGGCACTATGATTATGCTACTACTAATGCTTCTACTACTAGTACTACTACTGCCACTGTTACAACTACTACTATTACTGAGGCTTAGAGTATTAATGTTAGATTTTCAAGGAATGTCAAGGGGAATACTGAACTGAATAAAAACTCTCTACAGCATGCAGGTTGCCAAAAGGGGACCAGCAGTATTCCATGAATGGTGCCCGGTGTGTATGCCACCAATATCCCACATCTTCTCAAGATTAGAACATAACTTGCACTCTACTGAAAACAAAATACGTTTCAAATATTTTCACTTTTTTTTACTTTAATTAAATTAAAAATTATTAAAACCTTAAGGAATAAATATCAGTATATGTATATTAAACTGACAATCCACGGTTATTCTTTTACGGTAAAGTGCAAATTATTTTCTGGTCTTGAGAAGGCATGGGGATTGTAAATCCTACTCATGCTTACTATTGGTTGTTTTGAGTTTTATTCCATTATTTATTGTAATTTCTGTTCGCTTTGAGTTTCATTTACTTATTGATGGTGATTATTGGTATTTTTACGCTTGAAAGGTTATTTAACTTCATAACTGTTCATTTTTGGCTTGGCCGAGCTCTTTAGTTTTCTTTAATAAATATAATTTGTGGAAGAAGTTTCTTAAATTCATATTAATAAAAGCTAAAATTTACTTCTGTTTGAAACTTTGTTACAAATGAAGAAATATGAAAAATACTAGAAAAATTAAAATAACTGCATATGTTCATTTGCCAAAAAATCAAAATTCCATGAGAATTTGGTGTTGACTTTGAGTGTCAGGTTCAAGATTATAAGAATTCTCGGTTCTGCAGCTATTTTCTTTTGGAATTATCGTCCAAAACTGTAAAAAGGATGAGCAAGTTGACAAGATTGCTGTTTTGAATTTTAGAGTCACGGTCAAGTTTCTAATAATACTGGTTCTGGCACATTTTCTTTTTTTGTAAGAAGAATGGACCGAGCTCACAACTTTTAATTAAGAAGCAAAAAAGATACCTATGGTTTCTTTTACGTGGTAGTTGTATCTACCGAGGACTAATCACCTCAGAGGAGGTATTGGGGGTGAGGCAGGGCTGGTACAAAAATAATTCCTTAGCTCAAAAACTGACTAGTAGTAGGAGCAATTTTCGCATTTTATAAGTCTTTGAGGTTTTTACGGCCTCATGAAAACAAATGTTCCCAGAACCAGTGTAGGATGGGGAATAACGCATCTTATCAAGTCCACACGAAGCAGTTAAGCTGTTTTAGAGCCGGGCAGTAAGAAGTCCATGGAACCTCCAGTATGAATGTGCAATCCCGGGCTTGGTCATAACGAGATGATGCTCTTCTATCATCAAGAGTCGAAATCCTGTACACTAAGTCTCAAAGCTATTACTCCCGATTCATTATATGTCCATGCCTACAAATATTGTGCTGCTACAGCAAGGCAACCCTTAAGAACCGAATAGAATCGGTTTTGAATTGGTTCCATTTGCACAATCTCTCGTAGTCATAAAACTAAATGGCGCTTGTGCTTACAAAAAAAAGGATTGAATCAAACGACAAAAAAATCAGACAAATAGGATCAAATCAACAATTGTTATACTTTGATACAAAGAAAGGGATGAATGAGTTGGAAAAACGATTTGTACGTGAAGGAGGTGCTACTAATCTGTCAATGTTCTCCGACCTAGTACTTCGATGTTTCACTAAAACTGGTGGTAGTATCGATCTGTGTTTATCACTTCTGAGAAGATATTGGCCAAATTCAAGGATCAAACTGAGACGACGCTCTTGAAGAGAGGGAATTTGTAAAGTGGATAATGCTAACTTATTTTCTGTAAAAGCATCGCACAATATTACTTAGACTGCTCTTTTTTGTATTGACTCAAGCTGGTCACTTTGGTAAATAGTGTTATTGACCTTTGGGCCCCATACAGGACATGCATACTTTAAAATTTGTCGGATGTAAGTGAGATAGTGTCCGCATCGCATTATTTGCCTTTTTATAGATAGCTTAGCAAGGAAGATTAAGGGAACCTCTTCTAGATTTTATATAGAAGTGGACCCAGGGGGGCGTGAAGGTACCTGTCTCCCCCATAAGGTCCAAAGTTACAGTAGGTACTGGAGCAGATGGTACAGCACCTGACCAGTTTTTCCCGAGTTTGGTCTAACAAATCAGTAGGTTTTGATGATGCGAGTTAAGTTTTCTTCGACGGAAGCACAGTATAAATGTAGTATACGGAATCGTAAGATCCTATCGAAATCAGATACTATCAAAGATTTTGGGACATGTTGAGCTTCACACCGCATTCAATTCTTCTGATCGAAATTCAAGTGTCAGTCAAATTTGCTGGGAGGAATCCCTTTGAGTTACTGTGCCATTATTTTTTTAATCAAACTGTATTAATTAATATACATACATTGGGGGCTGAGTCAACTGATGAAATATCTTAGATATTTGGTATTTTATTTTTCGCCTCAACGAATCAATACCTGTTGTTCACTTCAACATTGAATAGGATTTTTTTTTCAGACATTCTGGATTTTATTTTTGCGGGAAGGAGGGAGGGAAAATCAAGGATAAAAGTATCACAAATACGTCTTGTATGGGTAATAAAATAAATTATGGACACCATAAAAACATAAGATTTCATTGGGGGGGGGAGGTGAACTCAAAGGAATTCTCCTTCCTACATACTTGTCTGATAAGTGTCCTTTGCCGATGGTATCTTTCTCGGCTATTTTTTTTCTTGGAGAAAGCATAATCCCGAAGCGGGTTTTTAAGACGCCGTAGGAAACATCAAATAAACGGTAAAATCCGTTGGAATGGAGGTGGCTCCTGTTTTGGAGTCATCAACCCCTTTTTCCTTTCATCATGGTTAAAGTTTTCAATTATTTGAAGGTTGGATCCAAAGGCCTATTCGATTGAACGACTTTTTGCACAGGTATTGTGAGCTCCAAAAGCAGCTTAGACTTTGTCAAGAAAGCACATGAATGTCCTCCAAAAAAAAGTTGCTTTAAACTCTTAGTAGTTTGGATAATTAAGTTTTCGATGGTATATGAGAATCCAAGACTGCTCAGTTATGAAGGATAGTCAGAGACAAACTATGAACTTGATTCAAAATTATCCCTGGATTTCATGGCAGTATATGCCGTGTTCTATTCTGGATACGTCATATTCCAATGGATCTTTCAGCATTCATCCTCAAGGTATTTGATTCCTTTATGAAAATTAAATTTATTTTGGGATGTTTATCGCATTTTCATTAATCACAGAAAGCTCAAACATGGTTAGAAGATAGTGTCTCTCCTTTTGCATGAAGAAGAAGTACTGTATATGCTTATGTTTCAACTTTTTGCTTTTAATTAGGCTTAGCTCCTTTTCTGTCTTTGTTTTTCGAGTTTGTTTTATTTGTCTCTCTTTATGCAGTGCGTTTTGCAATAACAGGTTTGAGAACTTTGTCGAATTCGATGGACAATAGAAGGGTTCTAGTCTATCATCAAGAGTAAGGCGATAAGGGGCAAGGAATTGAAGAAACGGTCAGAAACGGTGCTAGGCATTTTCCTCCGAGAAATTCCACGCGAAAAATCTCCTACCCTCAGGAACTTCCCCCTGTAGAAAATACCCACGGAAAATCCCCTTGGAAAGTTCCCCCAGAAATTTCCAACCTGGAATATTCTTACCCTAGGAGCTCCCTCCCTCTATGGAAAAATAAGCCCAGGACAATTCCCTGGAAAATCCCCCAATATAGTCCCCCCTATGGAAAATTTCCCTACATGCAAAATTGAGCAGCCACAAAGTAAGTACAAAATGGGTGCCTCGAAATGTCGATCAGATATCCTAAGGGGTAGCAAATTGATCATATGTCTGATTTTGATAGAACTTAGGCTAACAAGCCTTTTTCAGGAACAAAATTGAAGAAAAAATTTATAGAATCAAACAGTTCATTACATTTTCTGAGCGGAAATGTGAAAATGGACAAAAATCCTTATTCCAAATCAGCAAGCAATGAATTAAATAAACAAAGAATACAAACCCCCCCACCCCAAAAAATCAAGAAAGAGGTTTCTATAAGGCCTACAAAAATGCTAGAAGAAATACGAACATTTCGGGAGGACAAGGCTTTCCATTCATCGGCGCAATAGAAAAAAGTCTTGAGAAAATATGTTCGTATTTTCCGAGCGAAAATGGACAGAACGCCTTATTCTAAATAAGCAACTAATAGTTTAAGCAAACAAGAAAACAAAACCAGGACCGAATTTAGATCCTAAATCATGTTCCTGGAAGATGCTCTTGAATTACCCCCCCAATGCGAAAATTAAGAAAGCTTATTTCTTGTTGAATACTTCTAAGGATATTTCACCCTTTTGGACATTAACCACATTTTCTACGGAAAAATACTGCCAGACAATAGGATCCCCGCTGCAAATTTCCCCTGGAGAATTTCCTCGTAAGATTATCTCCATATATGAAATTTTGCATCCAAAGAAAACCAAAGACAATTAACATTATTCTGTTTATAAATTCAGGTAATTCCCCCCAGAAAATTTCCTTCACACTGAAAGTTCTTCCTCAGGAAATCCCTCCCCCCGAAGAAAACTCCCCCGCCAAAAATGTCTAAATGTTCCCCAATAACAAACATTATCTGTAACTAATGGACAAATTGCAAACCTACTGCCCTTTCCCTAAGTGATAGGGGGGGGGATCGTGTGATTCCCAGAGCAATAATTTTTGGGCCTTTTAGTTATGATGAACCAAATGGATGTCACAAAGTATTATTCAGACATCTTTGGGGAGAAGGGGCATGGGAAGGGCTTAAGTTTTCCTCCATTTTGTTTGGTCACTTAAAAGGGCAATTAAACTTTTATCTTTTCTTCGAATGAGCCCTCTCTCGATCTTTTAGGACCCTTCCGTGTTCTTTCTTTGGAAATTAAATACACAATTCAAAGTGTTTGTAGACGAGAGCTTTAAACTTCTACAGTAGAATTCTCTGATTATGTCACCCTTAAGGAGGAGGGCAGATGTCTCAAAGGGAGTATTTTAACGCCAAAGCCTCCTAACTCTCATTGGGTCTCCAGATAAATACAAGCTTAGCTATAAGGAAGGGGGGATAGAGATAGAGACCGACATATAATCCCTCTCGATTTCTGGGAATATTTCTGGTCTGCGCCGTTATTATCAAAGTAGAGATTAGAATAAAACCCCAAAATATATTAGACGGATATTAGACTTAATAAAAAATAAAACCAATAATAAACTAAAAATTTACCCAAAATAAAATTGATATTCTGATCTAATTAAAACGAAATATGAAGTGGAAAGTTCTCCCCCTTGCGCTCGAAATATAGCGTGGTTTTTATATGCGTTTTACTGAAAGCAATATATGTTTCAAGTAATTTGCCCTTTATTATTATAACATATGAAAAAAAGTAGAGCAGCAAAAGTTCTCGTATAGGAATTCTGGCAAATTCACCCAGTGTAAGACTTCCCCTGAAAGGTTCAAACTCTGGAAACTTCCCTCTCAATGGAAAACTCTCCCAGAGGAAAATCCGTCCTCCCGTCCCACCCGAATTATATGTGCATACTCACCAACAAAAAATAAAACCAATGGCAAATCTTATAATTTAAAAACCTTTCTCAAGGGGCTTTGGGGGGGATCGTTTTCTATTAAAAGACATAGTTATTGGGCTTTTCAACTATTTTGACAAAAAAGCTATCTCAAAACTTTGATCGGACGACTTTGGGAAAACAGTGGCGTGGGAGAGGTTCTAGTTGCCCTCCGATTTTTTGGGTTACTTAAACAGGGCACTAGAACTAGAATAAACCATCTCCCGCCGTTTAAGGCCAACTGGGTTGATACGATCACCCCTGGAAAAAAAAAACACGGATCAAATCTTTCTTTTAGAAAAAAATACAAAATTCCACATTATTGCAGATATGAACTTGAAACTTCTACAGTAGGGTTCTTTGGTACGTTGAATCTGATGATGTGTTTTTCATTAAAATTCTATGACTTCTAGGGGGTCTCCCCACTTTTTTTCAAAATCAGATAGTTTTTCTCAGTCCCGTAACTTTTGACGGGTACGACTAAACTTAATGAAACTTTCATATTTGGAATTTGGAATCAGCATTATAAGCCAATTCTTTTCATATATCCATTGGTTTCGAAATTCCGATTTTTAGTGTTTCGGTTAATATTGAGCCGGGTCGCTCCTTACTTACAGTTTCTTACCACGAACTGTTTGATTATTCATCAAAATCCAAATAGAGATCATTGAAATCTTGATAGTTTTTTCTGCGCTACCAAAAGTATTGTATTCGTAAAACTTCAGGCAGGAAGGATGGGGTACATAGACAGGGAGTAGGGCTCATGATGAATAAGGAAGCTGCTAAGTCTTGTTTAGACTGGGAAGGTATTAATAATAGAATACTAATTGCTCATTTTATGACTAAAAAGTTTAGGGTATCAGTTATAGTAGTATATGCCCCCATTGAACCAACTGATGGAGATACTAGTGACTCAGATGAATTTTACTTACAGTTACAGGAGCAAATAGACAGGGTACCAGGTAGAAATATGGTGTTTTTTGCTAGGAGATTTTAATGCCCAGGTTGGTAGAAATAGGGATAGATGGTATCCTAGCCTAGGTAAATTTGGTGTAGGAAAAGAAAACAGTAATGGCTATAGGCTTTTGCAATTTTGTAGGTATAACAACCTAGTTATAACCAATACGGTGTTTGGTCACAAAATGGCCCATAAGTTGACATGGTAGTCACGTGATGGTAAGACAGCAAACCTTATTGATTATGTTATTGTAAACAGAAGACTAGCAGGATCAATACAAGATACTAGGGTGTATAGGAGGGCCGTTATTGATGTTAAAAGTAAAGATCACCATCTAGTAGTATCTAAGGTTAATTTAAAGCTGAAATTTCGGAAGGGTAACTCCTTCCCGGAAAGTTATGATGTTGGTAGACTTCAGGATGAAAATTTGAGAAAAAAATTCCAGGAACAGTTGAGTACTAAACTTGAGGGTTTAAAATTTGACAATGTGGAAGATGGATGGAATAATTTCAGAAAAACAATTTGTGAAGTTGCTGATGGTGTCCTAGGGAAGAGTGCTAAGACAGCAACTAGGAATATTAGTGAAAAAGCTTTAGGTTTAATAGAGAGTAGAAGGGGTTTATATAAGAATTATCTGAGTGATAGGTCGTATGAAAACAAAAGGAATGTAAAGAAAGTGGAGAAAGCATTAAAATATGAACTAAGGAGATGTGAAATGGAGGCGATGGATAAAATTGCTGAGGATCTGGAAGATGCGGCTAGACGGCATAATAGTAAAATATTATACTGGCATGTTAATAAATTGAAAGGGAGTAGCCAATCCGGACTAGTCCCAGTTAAAGATAGAAATGGGGCCACAATTAGTGATAAGGAAAAAGTTAAAGAAAGATGGGTGGAACATTTTGAGAATGTGCTAAACCGAGATACAGTTGCAGGAAAAGATATAGATGAAAATGAAAAAGTTTGTGATACCTTGGATGTGAAGGAAGATTTGTTTAGTGAGGAAGAATTAGCGACAGTACTAGAAGGATTAAAAAATAATAAGGCCCCAGGTGCTGATAGTATGATTAATGAGTTCCTTAAATATGGTGGCTCTGAGGTTAGGAATAAGCTACTGAAGATTATGAACATGATTTTTGAAAAAGGGGAAGTACCCAATGATTTTAGGAAAACCGTAATTAAACCACTGTATAAGAAAAGTGACAAAAGTGAGTGTCGTAATTATCGAGGCATTAGTCTGGTCTCTGTAGGTAGCAAATTACTGAGTAATATGATACTTTTTAGACTGAGACATGCTGTAGACAAAGTTTTAAGGGAAGAACAATGCGGTTTTAGAAAAGGTAGATGATGTGCCGACCATGTTTACACTCTTAGGTTAATAATTGAGAAGTCCCTTCGATGTCAAACACCTTTGGTCCTTAGTTTTATCGATTATGAGCAAGCTTTCGATTCTGTTGATAGAACAGCGTTAACAAAGGTCTTATCGTTATATGGTATACCAGAAAAATACATTAAAGTGATCTGCGCTATGTACGAGAATAATACTGCTGCGGTTAAGGTAGGAAATGGGGTTAGCAACTGGTTTTGTATTAAATCAGGAGTTAAGCAGGGTTGTGTTCTATCCCCCTTTATATGGATCATTTTGATGGACTTCGTCTTAAGGAGCACAGGAGTGGCAATTGGAGACCATGGAATCAAATGGGGAGGAAGAACGCTCCTGGACTTAGATTATGCTGATGATTTAAGCATATTAGATGAAAGTGTGAGCAAAATGAATGAATTTTTGAGGTTTTACGAGTTCAGGGTGCTAAATAGGCTTGAAAATTAATGTTAAGAAGACTAAGTCACTAAGGCTAGGAATAAGTGAAGATGAACAGGTGACATTAGGTAACGAAAAGATTGATCAGGTTGGGAGCTTCAGTTACCTTGGTAGTATTATTAGTAAAGATGGTGGGAGCAGTGAAGATGTTAAAAGTAGAATAGCTAAAGCTCAGGGTGTTTTTTCACAGTTAAAAAAAGTTTGGAAGAATAGAAAGATAAGCCTACAAACCAAGATTAGAATATTGGAAGCTACAGTGATGACAGTGGTCAAATATGGCTCTGAAGCATGGACACTCCGAAAAGCAGATGAAAATTTACTAGATGTTTTCCAGAGAAATTGCCTACGGATTGTTCTGGGTACCCGGCTGACTGACCGTATTTCAAACAGTAGGTTGTACGAAAAGTGTTGTTCAATCCCGCTTTCTGGGGCTATAATGAAAGAAAGGTTGAGATGGCTAGGCCACGTTCTACGGATGAAGGATGACAGATTACTGAAGACTGTCCTTTTTGGCCAACCGTCTGGGGCTACACGGAAAGCAGGTCGTCCTTGTCTGGGTTGGGAGGATGTCATAAATAAAGATTTAAAGGAAATGGGAACTTCCTGGGAGGGTGTAAAGAGGGAGGCTTTAAATAGATTAGGTTGGAGGAGGAGCGTGCGTAGCTGTGTTGGCCTCAGGCGGCTTGGTGCTGCAGTGATTTATTAGTACTATTAGTAGTTTACAGTTTCGTGATGTATTTAAACAAATAGAAAAAAATTTTCAACTGAAGTAAGGAGCAAGCATAAACCTTAAAATGTAACCTTAAAACCTTACTAGCACTCTTTTAAACCTTAAAAGAGTGCTAAGACAGCAACTAGGAATATTAGTGAAAAAGCTTTAGGTTTAATAGAGAGTAGAAGGGGTTTATATAAGAATTATCTGAGTTATAGGTCGTATGAAAACAAAAGGAATGTAAAGAAAGTGGAGAAAGCATTAAAATATGAACTAAGGAGATGTGAAATGGAGGCGATGGATAAAATTGCTGAGGATCTGGAAGATGCGGCTAGACGGCATAATAGTAAAATATTATACTGGCATGTTAATAAATTGAAAGGGAGTAGCCAATCCGGACTAGTCCCAGTTAAAGATAGAAATGGGGCCACAATTAGTGATAAGGAAAAAGTTAAAGAAAGATGGGTGGAACATTTTGAGAATGTGCTAAACCGAGATACAGTTGCAGGAAAAGATATAGATGAAAATGAAAAAGTTTGTGATACCTTGGATGTGAAGGAAGATTTGTTTAGTGAGGAAGAATTAGCGACAGTACTAGAAGGATTAAAAAATAATAAGGCCCCAGGTGCTGATAGTATGATTAATGAGTTCCTTAAATATGGTGGCTCTGAGGTTAGGAATAAGCTACTGAAGATTATGAACATGATTTTTGAAAAAGGGGAAGTACCCAATGATTTTAGGAAAACCGTAATTAAACCACTGTATAAGAAAAGTGACAAAAGTGAGTGTTGTAATTATCGAGGCATTAGTCTGGTCTCTGTAGGTAGCAAATTACTGAGTAATATGATACTTTTTAGACTGAGACATGCTGTAGACAAAGTTTTAAGGGAAGAACAATGCGGTTTTAGAAAAGGTAGATGATGTGCCGACCATGTTTACACTCTTAGGTTAATAATTGAGAAGTCCCTTCGATGTCAAACACCTTTGGTCCTTAGTTTTATCGATTATGAGCAAGCTTTCGATTCTGTTGATAGAACAGCGTTAACAAAGGTCTTATCGTTATATGGTATACCAGAAAAATACATTAAAGTGATCTGCGCTATGTACGAGAATAATACTGCTGCGGTTAAGGTAGGAAATGGGGTTAGCAACTGGTTTTGTATTAAATCAGGAGTTAAGCAGGGTTGTGTTCTATCCCCCTTTATATGGATCATTTTGATGGACTTCGTCTTAAGGAGCACAGGAGTGGCAATTGGAGACCATGGAATCAAATGGGGAGGAAGAACGCTCCTGGACTTAGATTATGCTGATGATTTAAGCATATTAGATGAAAGTGTGAGCAAAATGAATGAATTTTTGAGGTTTTACGAGTTCAGGGTGCTAAATAGGCTTGAAAATTAATGTTAAGAAGACTAAGTCACTAAGGCTAGGAATAAGTGAAGATGAACAGGTGACATTAGGTAACGAAAAGATTGATCAGGTTGGGAGCTTCAGTTACCTTGGTAGTATTATTAGTAAAGATGGTGGGAGCAGTGAAGATGTTAAAAGTAGAATAGCTAAAGCTCAGGGTGTTTTTTCACAGTTAAAAAAAGTTTGGAAGAATAGAAAGATAAGCCTACAAACCAAGATTAGAATATTGGAAGCTACAGTGATGACAGTGGTCAAATATGGCTCTGAAGCATGGACACTCCGAAAAGCAGATGAAAATTTACTAGATGTTTTCCAGAGAAATTGCCTACGGATTGTTCTGGGTACCCGGCTGACTGACCGTATTTCAAACAGTAGGTTGTACGAAAAGTGTTGTTCAATCCCGCTTTCTGGGGCTATAATGAAAGAAAGGTTGAGATGGCTAGGCCACGTTCTACGGATGAAGGATGACAGATTACTGAAGATTGTCCTTTTTGGCCAACCGTCTGGGGCTACACGGAAAGCAGGTCGTCCTTGTCTGGGTTGGGAGGATGTCATAAATAAAGATTTAAAGGAAATGGGAACTTCCTGGGAGGGTGTAAAGAGGGAGGCTTTAAATAGATTAGGTTGGAGGAGGAGCGTGCGTAGCTGTGTTGGCCTCAGGCGGCTTGGTGCTGCAGTGAGTTATTAGTACTAGTAGTAGTTTACAGTTTCGTGATGTATTTAAACAAATAGAAAAAAATTTTCAACTGAAGTAAGGAGCAAGCATAAACCTTAAAATAAAGATAAATTACTCTTTATGTAAGGGGTAATGCCCCCTTCTCAACACTTTGTTCATAAAAAAAAAGTTTTTTTAGCTCTTTGAAAAATCTTAAAAAGCCAACCTTCAGAGTAAAGAGTTGGGAGCTAAGGAGCAGACATTCTATTCAAATAGGTTCCAAATCAGTTCCTTGCTTTCGGTTGAAAAGCTCTTTTTATTATTTAATTTCTGATTGTTTTCCAAATCATACCCAGGACTAACCAAGGTATAATTTGACGTACCAGTCCCTTAAATCCCTGGTTAATTGCCTTTAAAATGTGTAAATCAATAATTGTACGTTCATTAGTACCGTCTTACGTTTAAATTTTAAATTTCTGTTTTGGATACAATTTGAATATACTTAAAAGATTGGCGATGAACAGTAATTTTGGTGAGAAGTCCTTGTTAATATTACTACTTAAGAATATCGTTGGATGAAAAGGAGCATTATTGTTTGTATGGATGGAAATTCTTCGAGCCTTTTTTTTCTTCTACATAACTGAAGCCATCACAACCTCTACAATAGGATTTTCTTATCGGCAAATACATTGCATACATTCGTTTAAACCCATTGATGTACTTCGTATAAATAGAAAAAGAAAAATATTCCATTTAAGATTGCTGAAACCTAAGTTCCTAGCAGTATTTGCCACCCCAAAGAAATTTCCTGGCGGGGCTGATGATAACTTGCCTTGCCTTTTCCACCTCTCTGCTGGTAGATATGGGAATGTAGCATATTAGCTGCATAGAAAAACATTTTAATTAATTTCTACTCCCCCTACCTCTTTCAACGTTTATCTGGAGCCTCAGGAAGAATAAGCAGTTGTTCCATTAAAATGTTCTTTTGTAGGAATTACCCTACCCCCACCTAAACAATGACTCGCCCCCCTTTATTATAACTAGACCCCAACAGCTACATAGCTGTATAGACCCCAACGACTAGTCTATATATATATATATATATATATATATATATATATATATATATATATATGTATATATAAATAAGTTGTTTGTCTGTGTGTCTGTCTACTGACGTCATGTTTGTGTGTCGACTGACGTCATGTTTGTCGACTGACGTCATTATAAGGATTGAGCTGTATGTCGTTATGAAGTTGTTTGTCGTCTGACGTCATGTTTGTCGACTGACGAAATTACAGACCGGGACACAAATGACGACCGGGACACAGAGAATATAAATGACGACCGGGACACATCATATACCAATTCAAAAACGAATGTATTCAAGCCGAAGTAGCTGAGTTGGTAGCTGAGTTGGTAAAGAAAAAAAACTAAAAAAGGTAAAAACTACAAAAAAACTAAAAAGAAAATACTAAAAAACTAAAAAAGGTAAAAAACTAAAAAAAGGTAAAAACTAAAAAAAGGTAAAAAACTAAAAACAAAAAAAGAAAAGAAAACTAAAAAAACTAAAAAAGCTAAAAACTACAAAAAAAACTAAAAAGAAAAAAAACAAAAACTAATAAAAAAAACTCAAAATCTAAAAACTGAAAAAGAAAAAAAACTAAAAAAAGGAAAAAAAACTGAAAAATAAAGGAGAAAAGGAAAACTAAAAACCGAGACACAGGTAATATAAATGACGACTGGGAAACTCAAAGAGAAATTACAGACTGGGACACTGGGACACAAATAACGACCGGGAGATATAAATGACGACCGGGACACTCAAAGATAAATTACAGACCGGGACACAAATGCCGACCGGGACACAGGGAATATAAATGACGACTGGGACGCTCAAAGAGAAATTACAGACTGGGACACTGGGACACAAATGACGACCGAGATACTGGGAATATAAATGACGACCGGGCCACAGGGACACAACTACAAGGGGGATGCCGGGGGCACAGAGGGATATATAAATGACAACGGGTACACAGGGAATGTTTGATTAGCAATCACCATCAACAAAGCTCAAGGGCAATCATTAGAATAATCAGGTATAGATCTGAATACGGATTGTTTTTCCCATGGACAATTTTATGTTGCATGTTCAAGAGTCGGTAAACCTGACAATCTGTTTATATGCACAGACAATGGGACATCGAAGAATGTTGTATATTCGCAAGTTTTACGTGCGATATATATATATTTCTATATTCACAGGTGGGACACAGGGACACAACTACAATGGTGCGTAACGACTTACGTGCGCGGGGGGGCGCGAAGTGCCCCCACCAACTAGGTGTTGGGGTGGCGCGAAGCGCTACCCCAACAGCTAGTATATATATATATAAATAAGTTGTTTGTTTGTGTGTCTGTCGACTGACGTTATGTTTGTGTGTCAACTGACGTCATTTTAAGGATTGAGCATTATGCCGTCATGAAGTTGTTTGTCGACTCACGTCATGTTTGTCGACTGACGAAATTACAGACCGGGACACAAATGACGACCGGGACACAGGGAATATAAATGACGACCGGGACACTCAAAGAGAAATTATAGACTGGGACACCGGGATACAAATAACGACCGGGACACAGGGAATATAAATGACGACCGGGACACAGGGACATAACTACAACGAGGACGCCGGGGGCACAGGGGGGATATATAAATGACGACGGGGACACAGGGAATGTTCGATTAGTAATCACCATCAACAGAGCTCAAGGGCAATCATTAAAATAGTGAGGTATAGATCTGAATACGGATTGTTTTTCCCATGGACAATTATATGTTGCATGTTCAAGAGTCGGTAAACCTGAAAATCTATATATATGCACAGACAATGGGACAGCGAAGAATGTTGTATGTTCGCAAGTTTTACGTAGTTAAAACATATATACACATATCTATCTATATTCACAGGTGGGACACAGGGACACAACTACAATGGCGCGTAACTAATATGGCGCGTAACGACTTACGCGCGCGGGGGGGCTTGGTGGGGCGCGAAGCTCTTCCACCAACTAGGTGTTGGGGTGGCGCTAAGTGCCACCCCAACAGCTACTTATAATAATAAAATACACAATTGAAAAAATACATAATTTAAAGGTCTTTTCCTATTATTTCAAGACCAGGAAGTGCGAAAAGTCTCGAGAACCCAAAAACCCTTTTTCGACCAAGGTGAGGTTAAGGTAAAGGATACGGCATTGGACTCTACAGTCCCCTACTGGCGGTGCTGATCTCTGTTTCTTGACCCTTCAGCCAGGAAGTGGAATGGGGGATGGGGGGCCAACCATCCTGTGCTTTCGCACACCCTTCCTGTTTACCTTCCCCAGATTTCTCCAGGTACCCATTTAGAGCTGGGTCGACTCTGGCTGAACAATTGGGTTCACCGGGATTCGAACCCGCGTCCTCATAACGTATGTAGTGTTATAATAATTTAATATATAATTGAAATAAATAATTTATAATTTTTTTCATAAAAAACAGGTTTTCAAATAGACTAAAATTGCAAACAAATTTTTCGGTTCGGAAGGATACTTTTGATATACATACTTCTATTTTTTCTGTATATTTTAAATGTTGTGAACTCTTTTATTCAAACTTGTAAATTTTTTTTTAGAAATTTAAGCGTGGTTAGCATTTTCAGTTAATTACCTATTGATATCTAACAAATTGTCATACAAGCATAATTTTATGCATACTGTGGATGACAAATTCACAGTTCTTCAATTAAGTAAAATGCGCATCACGTCTAAATTTTTACAAGTTTGAATAGAAAACTTCACAACATTCAAAATACTCAGAAAATTTTGAAGTACGTATATCAAAATTATTCTTTAGAAGGGTTTATTTATTTTTGAAAACTGGGTATTTTTACGTGCAAGATTTTGGCCGATTTTGGTTATGTTATTAAGAAAAAAATTCAGAAATTTATGGTGCAAAAAATTCTGTTGAGAAATTGCTAAGGTTTGGCCTTTTTGTAGTTTTACTGAACTATAATAATGCCGTCCATAAAGAAAAACGTTACCGACATTTGGAGTCTATAGTATAGCTGTAAACCCGGATGCTAGGAAAAAATGGTGGCAGAAAACTCTAGCATCCGGATATTTCTTCCAGGGGGGAATATACCTCATATATGAAATGAGGATTTCCAATAAAAAAATAATAATGTAGAACTAAAGAATGAAAATACTCTCCATAAAGAAAGGCTTAATAATGCTGGACATTTTTCTTTAGAAAGATTGAAGTGATTTATTATTTCTTATACATCGATCGGCCAAAGTGGCCCACTTTAACAAAACAGATGTTGGAGTGACGACTCATCACAAACAAATAAGTTATCCTTCCATAAGAACAGTCAAAGCAGTTGATCAGTTTATATGCTTCAGATGACTATGTTGACCACAACCTAGTTATATATATATATATATATATATATATATATATATATATATATCAGTGAACGTTTGTTTCAGAAACTGGATTGAACCAATATCTATGTTGTGATGTTGACAACTATCACATCAGATTAAGCGTATCAGAGAACCCTAGAATAGAAGTTTCAGGCTCCTATCAACAAAAACGTGGAATTTCGCATTTTTTGCCACAAGCCAAATCACGGATGCGTGTTTATTTGTTTGTTTTTTTTTTGTTTTTTTTTTCCCAGGGGTGATCGTATCGACCCAGTGGTCCTACAATGTCGTGAGAGGGCTTATTCTAACGGAAATTAAAAGTTCTAGTGGAAAATTGGAGGTTACCTAGGCCCCCTCCCACGCTCATTTTTTCCTAAGGTCACCGAATCAAAATTCTGAGATAGCCATTTTATTCAGCATAGTCGAAAAACCTAATACATATGTCTTTGGAACGACTTATTCCCTCTTAAAACCCGTGGGAGGGGCTGCAAGTTACAAACTTTGACCAGTGTTTACATATAGTAATGGTCATTGGGAAGTGTAGAAACACTTTCAGGGGGATTTTTTGGTTATTGGGGAGGGGTTAAGGGGACGGGGTTATGCGGGGGGAACTTTCCATGGAGAAATTTGTAATGGGGAAGGGAATTTGCAGCATTTTTTAGCTTTTTTTTAAAGAACAGTGAAAAAGTAAATATGAAAAGTTTTTTTCAACTGAAAGTAAGGAGCAGCATTAAACTTAAATTGAACAGAAATTATTACGCATATGAGGGGTTCACCTCCTTCTAATACCTCGCTCTTTACGCTAAAGTAATTTTATTAATTTCAACTATTTATTCTTCGGCCTTTGTGTTTCAGGGGTCATTCTTAAGGAATTAGGACAAAATTGAAGCTTTAGTGTAAAGAGCGAGGTATTAACGAGAGGGCGAACCTCCTCATATACGTAATAAAAATATACGAATTTAGAAATTCGTTACGTAAGTTAATTCGTAAGTTACGTATATTTTTACTAATAAAAACGTTCGTAAAAATTAAAAGTTTTTGTTTCCTTTTTAAATAACCCAAAAATTTGAGGGTAACTAGGCCTACTCCCCCGCTCCTTTTTCCTCAAACTAGTCCTACCAAAACTATGAAAAAGCCATAAAAATAAATTAATATGCAAATTTCGTTTTAATTTTTCACGTGCGGAGAGCCAAAATCAAAACATGCATTAATTCAAAAACGTTCAGAAATTAAATAAAAAAAAAAATGAAAGGGGCTGTTCCTTCCTCAACGCTCCGCTCTTTACGCTAAAGTTTTTCATTGTTTTAAAAAGAAGAGTTGAGAGAAAGAGTCAATATTTAGCGTAAAGAGCGGGGTGTTGAGGAGGGAACAGCCCCTTTCGTATACGGAGTAATTTCTGTTCGTTTTAAGTTTTAATATCGCTCCTCACTTTCAGTTAAAAAAAAACTTGTTTTTTTTATTTAATCAAACAGTTCGTGGTAACGAACTGTAGTAAGGAGCGACCCGGCTCAATAGTAACCAAAACTCTAAAATGTGGAATTTTGATACCCATAGCTACATCAAAAGAATTGCATTTAATGCTGATTTTAAATATATAAGTTTAATCAAGTTTAGTCTTACCCATCAAAAGTTACGAGCCTGAGAAAATTTGCGTTATTTTAGAAAATAGGGGTAAACACCCCCTAAAAGTCATGTCAGAGAACCCTACTGTAGAAGTTTCAACCTCCTATCTACAGAAATGTGGAATTTTATATTTTTTGCCAGAAGGCAGATCACGGATGCGTGTTTATTTGTTTGTTTTTTTCCCAGGGGTGATCGTATCGACCCAGTTATCCTAGAATGTTCCGAGAGGGCTCATTCTAACGGAAATGAAAAGTTCTAGTGCCCTTTTAAGTGACCAAAAAATTGGAGGGCACCTAGGCCCCCTCCCACGCTAATTATTTTCCCAATGTCAACGAATCAAAATTCTGAGATAGCCATTGTATTCAGCGTAGTCGAAAAACCTTACAACTATGTCTTTGGGGATGACTTACTCCCCCACAGTCCCCGTGGGAGGGGCTACAAGTTACAAACTTTGACCAGTGCTTACATATAGTAATGGTTATTGGGAAGTGTACAGGCGTTTTCAGGAGGATTTTTGTTTGGGGGGAGGGCTTGAGAAGAGGGGGATATGCTGGGGGAACTTTCCATCGAGGAATTTGTCATTCCCACTTTACACCCTTTGAAGAAGTTCCAAATTGGCACAAGGATGACAAGGACAATCTTTTCGTTGGCAATCTCTAATCCTTCATTCACAGGACGCATCCTAGCCAGCTCATGCTTTCTCTTATTATAGCCCTAAAAAGCGGGTTGAACCACATTTTCGTACAGCTTACCGTTTCGAATACAGACCGACAATCGGGTACCCAAGACAATCCATTTGCAATTTCTCTGAGAAACATCGTTCCGATCCTCCGTCTTTTGGAGCGCACACAGTATAGAACCATACTTGACCACTGTCATCACTGGAGCTTCCAGTATTCTAATTTATCTGATCATTACCTTCACTTATCCCTATTTTTAGCGATTTAGTTTTCCTACCATTAAGTTACAAACCTATTATTGCACCCTGAACTCCCAAAACATCCAAAGATTATTAACTTTGATAAAATTTTTAGCTACAATGTTCAATTCATCAGTGCAATATAAGTTTAAGAGAGTTTTATATCCCCCATTGATTCCGTGTTCTCCCTTTGCCTTTGCTGTGCTACTTAGGACAAAGTCCATCGAAATTATCCATGGAGATAGATCAGAACCCTGTCTAACTCCTGATTTGATATGAAAATAGCTACTAGCCTTGTCTCCTGATGTATCCACTGCAATCATTTTGTTTTCCATAGTACTAATCACTTCAATGTATTTAACTGGTACACCATACACCGATAGGACTTTCGCTAAAGCTCTTCTATCAGGTAAACTAAACGCTTGCTCATAATCTATAAAACTCAGAACTAAATATGTTTGATGGATCCCTTAAATTGATTCTTGAGTGAAAATTTGGTCGGCACACCCTCTCCCTTTCTTAAAACCTCACTGTTCCACTCTTGAAACTTTACCTTCTTCATCTCTAAGAATAAAAAATAATATCATACTAAGTAATTTGCTTCATGCAGAAACAAAGATAATACTTCTATAATTACCCCACTCACTCTTACCACCTTCCTTACAGAAAGATTTAATTAAAGTTTTCCTGAAATGGCTAGGTACCCCTCTTTTCAAAAGCCATATTCATTATCTTCAGGAACTTGTCTCTAACTCTACAACAGCCATATTGAAAAGACTTATTTATCACACCACAAAAAAACATATGAGTTCATTATTTTAATCCTTTTAGTACAATCACTTAGTCCAGTCCTTCCCTTCCAAAGTGTGACCTTTACTTTTTGTGACAATTACTTAGTCCAATCCTTCACTTCCAAAGTGTGACGGTGACCTTTGCTTTTAACATGAATAAAATCATTCTAGTATGCCCAAGTATCTTGTTTTAATCATGCCAGTCTTTGGTTTACAATAAGGTAATAAGTTTTTAGGATAATCGGATTGTGAGGACAGTATAGATATAATAAACATTGACGGAAGCTTCTATCTTCTTCATTCAAAGATTTTTTGACATGTTTAGGTCGAGTATGTCTCCTTGATACTACCTTCACGATGCATCTGGTTTTTCGATCAAAATTCATGTTTCAGTAGAAATCGCAGAGAGAAATTCCTTTGAGGGATAGTTGTAATCTATTTTTAGAACAAAATTGCTTTATATATAAATTTATATTGAGGGCTTAGCCAGCTGATGAAATGACTTGGATTTTCAGTATTTTTTGTTGTATCCAATAATTCTGCACCTGTCGTTAATTTTAATAAAGAATAGGATTTATGCATGAACCCTCGATTTTTCTTTAGGGAGGGGGGCTAACTTTGTGTGACATAGACAAATTGCTTAATTAATTCAATTAACTATAAAAAACATTGCAAACATGAACTATATTTGGGGAGGGGGAGGGGCATCTCATAGACCTTCGTCTTCCTGCTTTTATGTCTCATAAGTGAAATTTGTAGATATTATCTATAACGACTCACTTCTGATTTTTTTTTTTTTTTTTTTTTTTTTGAGAAGCTTAATCCTGAAGCGAGTTATTAAAACGCAGTGTGAAATGTGAGATAAGCTGTAAAACCCGATGGAATAAAAGGGAATCATATTCTGGAGTCACAATCCCCTTCTTTCCTTCATCTTCGTGAAAAATTTCCATTGTTAGGCTTGATCCAAAGGGCTATTTGACTGAATGCATTTTTGCACGGGAAAAGTGAGTTTTAAAAGCAGTTTAGCCTTCGTGATGAAAGTACATGACTTTCCTCCAATAAAATACAGAGAACGCTTGGTTTCAACTGTTAATAGCCTAGGAGGAACTACGAAATTGATTCAAAATTATCCCTGGATTTCATGGCAGTATATGCCATATCCTAATTTGGATATATCGCATTTTAATAGATCTTCGAGAATTCATCCTCAAGGTATTTTATTCCTTTATGAAAATTACATTTATTTTGGCATTATTAGTGCACTGTCATTTATCATAGTGAGCTAAAACTTGGCTAGAAAATATTTTACGTTCCGTTGCACGAACAAGAAGTACTGGATATGCTCATGTTTCAACTTTTTGCTGTTAATTCGGCTTTGTTCCGCTTTCCGTCTTATTTTTTGTTTGTCTTTCATTTTGTTGTGCATTTTGCATTAATAGATTTAAGAACTTCTTCCAATTCAAAAGACACTTCAACGGTTCTAAACTACTATCGGCATGGAATTGAATATCATCAATGCATTGAAAACTTCAAAGTTGACAAAGCGCGTAATGATTGACGATAATCCATTTCTTATTGAGAAACTGCGTTTCCACTTTTTTTTTAATATTTTGTTGTAATTCAAACATTTTGTGGTGCCGAACAACGCGTAGGAAGCAACTCACCCTATTAGTAACCGAAGCAGGTGAAAAAATAGGCTTGGGTGACAATATATATATATATATATATATATATATATATATATATATATATATATATATATATATATATATATATATATATATATATATATATGTATATTTATATATATATATATATGTATATATACATATATATATATATATATATATTTATATATATATGTATATTTATATATATATATATATATATATTTATATATATATGTATATTTATATATATTTGTATATTATATATATATATATATATATATATATATATATATATATATATATATATATATATATATATATATATATATATATATATATATATATATATATATGAAGAATCGTTTTTTATAGTTATTCTAAAATTTTAGAACTTTATTAAGGTTAAAGCTGCCCATCAAAAGTAACAAACCTGGGATATTGTGTCGGATTTTTTAAAAATTAGAAGAAAACATCCCTAAAAAGGGGAGTAATCTATCGAGAATATAATACCATCATATTCAGCATATCAGAAAACCATGCGACGGAGATTTCAATTCCGTCTCTATCTATACATTTTCTTCTTTTTTTGAGAAGGATGACCAGGGATGTGTGTTTCTTTTCAGAAGCATTCACATCAAACTAACAGTACTAGAATGTCGAGAGAAGGCTCACTCGAACGGAAATGGAAAGTCGTATTGCCGACTGAAGTTGTAGTATAAATTACAAGTTAGTAAAGTTGCGTTTCTGCCATTTGGTTGCAGAATAAAAATTATTTTGGCCAAAAGAAGGCTAGATAGATATCGAGTGAAAATTTTGAGATAGCCAATCAATTTAAAATCCTCGAGAAAAGTTATTGAGCTTCCCAGTTTTAGGGACCGCAATGCCGCCCAGTATCGTATTCGGTCCTAAGAATTCATGTAGTCAATGCAGGATAAGCTGTTGATATCGACAATTATTTTATAGCATCATTTAACTAAGTTCATACATTAGAGGCTTTCTTTTATTTATTTTTATTCATTTCTGTTAGTGGATTATCATTACGCATCATCTTGTTATGGAGGGGACTCACTGAATCTTTATATATGTGGGGCGAGGTCTTCTGTAAGGCCCTTGCATTTTTATGAGGGAGGATTTTTAGGGGGTAATTTTTCAGGGAAATTTTTCGGGAGGAATTTTCTAGAGGGAACTTTCCAGGAGAAACGCCATTCCACTTGATATTTAGAAGGATCTTGTGCTTTAAAGCTCTAATTTTAAATTCCGATCAGATCCTGTGACATTGGGGGGAGTTGGAGGGGGAAACCGGAATTTTCGGAAAATGTGAAAATTGGGGTATTTTTATCTTACGAATAGGTGATCGGATCTTAATGAAACTTGATATATATAAAGAAGGATCTTGTGTTGCAGGTGCTCCATTTTCGACTCGAATCGGATCCGGGGACATAGGGGGTAGGAGGAGGGAAACTGAAATCTTGGAAAAGGTTTAGAGTGGAGAGATCGGGATAAAACTTGATGGGAAGAATAAGCACAAGTTCTAGACATGTGATTGACATAATTGGAACGGATCCGTTCTCTTTGGAGGAGCTGGGGAGGTGTTAATTTGGAAAAATTAGAAAAATCGAGGTATTTTTAACTTAAGAATGGGTGACCGGATCTTACTTAAATTTGATATTTAGAAGGATTTTATTTCTCAGAGCTCATATTTCAAATCCCAACCAGATCTGTTGACATTGGGGGGTGTTGGAGGGGGAAATCGGAAATCTTGGAAAACGCTTAGAGTGGAGGAATCGGGATGATGCTTGGTGAATAGAATAAGCAAATGTCCTTGATACGTGATTGACGTAACCGTACTGGATTCGTTCTATTTGGAGGAGTTGGGGGAAGAGGTTCAGTGATTTAGCGAGTTTGGTGCTTCTGGACATGCTAGGACGACGAAAATTGGTAGGTGTGTCAGGGAGCTGCACAAATTGACTTGATAAAGTCGTTTTCCCAGATTCGACCATCTGGGGGCCTAATGGGAGAGGAAAAATTAGAAAAAATGAGGTATTTATAACTTCCGGTTGCTTGATTGGATCTTAATGAATTTTTGATATTTAGAAGGACATCGTGACTCAGAGCTCTTATTTTAAATCCTGACCGGCATTAAGCCTCTGATCTTCCTTTTAAATCAATCTATTGATTCTTAGAATTTTGTTAGAGCTCATACCTTATGAGCTCTTGGCTCTTAGCTCTTCTTGCCTCGTCACAAGTGCCATATGAACTCTTAGCTCTTGTTTTTATTTGTCTTTATTCCCCTTTGGCTGCTGAATTTCGCACTTGGGTAAATTTTTGTAGGGGGATGCTTCGAGGGATATTTTTCAGGGGAATTTTTAGCACCTGTTTGAATTTTTCTTAAGGGGGAGGGGAATAAGCTGCGTCCTAAAATTCCTAATGAAGAACTGTAGAAGGATTATTCATTTGAAGTCGGACTGAAAGTCACAAAACCAACATGACAGTCCAGAAACGAATGTGCATTATTGCAGGGCTAAGATTTCGTCAATTATTTCTATTATATTGATCGGCCAAAATGATCTGCTTCAGCCAACAAATCACATTTTATAGTGGCGCCTAATCATAAACAAGTAAATCCTCCTTCAATAACATTGCCGACACTCGAAACAGTTGATAAGTTTTATCTACCTTTGACGCCATCTTAATATTGACAGTGATCACTTGTTATGCTGCCGATACCAAGGGCTGACTAGCTCTCGTTTGCTCTAGTTTCAAAAGATTATTGGGAATTTGGAAGTGAGGCTAACTCCTGAACCAGCTGGAATTCCATACTTCAACAGTCTGATTGCTCTGACTGCTCTTTATGGGTGCAAGACTTGGACCCTGAAGTCATAAAACAAGCAGAGCCTGCTTGTGTTCAAGATTCGGTGTATCAACCCCCACCACTTTGCAACGATAAAGTACACAGACCTTGTGACAAACGAGCAAATGCGAACAATGGTTGAAATCTCTCGACCCAATTGCAAATGGCAACAACTATGATGGCTTGAGCTTGTCAGAGGAATAGACCAATGTTTTTTATGGCCCTTGGTATTAACCAAGTGTCATATAGCAATCGCCAATTCTGTCTGTCGGTCCCGGTTTTGCTACTTTGGGCACTTCCAGGTTAGCTAGAACGATGAAATTTTGCAGGCGTATCAGGGACATGACCAGCTTAAATTAGAATCGTTTTCCAAATTTGACTATCTGGGGGGGAGTGGGGGGCCGGTTAATTCGTAAAAAATAGAAAAAATGAAGTATTCTTAACTTATGAGCGGGTGATTGGATCTTAATGAGATTGGATGTTTGGAATGATATTGTTTCTCAGAGCTCTTATTTTAAATCCCGACCGGACCTGATGACATTGGGGGGGGGGGGGGGAGTTGGAGGGGGGAAACCTAAAATCTTGGAAAACACTTAGAGTGGAGGGATCGGGATGAAACTTGATGGGAAAAATAAGCACAAGTCCCAGATACATGATTGACATAATCGGAACGGACCGCTCTCTTTGGGGTAGTTGGGGAGGGGGGGTAATTCTGAAAAACTAGGAAAAATGAGGTATTTTTAACTTACGAACGGGTTATCGGATCTCAATGAAACTTGATGTTTAGAAGGATATCGTGTCTTAGAGCTCTTGTTTTAAAGCTTGACCGGATCTGGTGACATTGGGGGGGAGCTGGGAGGGGGAAACCTAAAACTTGGAAAACACTTAGAGTGGAGGAATCGGGATGAAACTTGGTGGGAAAAATAAACAAAAGTCCTAGATACATGATTGACATAAACAGAATGGATCCACTCTCTTTAGGGTAGTTGGGGGGGGGGGGGGTTATTTCTAAAAAATTAGAAAAAATGAGGTATTTTTAACTTACGAACGAGTCATCGGATCTCAATGAAATTTGATATTTAGAAGGATATCGTGGCTCAAAGCAATTATTTTAAATTCTGACCGGATCTGGTTACATTGGGGAAGTTTGGGGCGGGGGAACCTAAAATCATGGAAAACGCTTAGATTGGAGGGATCGGAATGAAACTTGGAAACTTGGTGGGGAAAATAATTAGAAGTCTTACATACGTGATTTACATAATTGGAACGGATCCGCTCTATTGGGGGGGGGGGGGTAATTCTGAAAAATAAGAAAAAATGACTGTATTTTTAACTTACGAAGGAGTGATCGGATCCTCATGAAACTTCATATTTAGAAGGACCTTGTAACTCAGATCTCTTATTTTAAATCTCAACCGGATCAAGCGTAATCTGGGGGTGGGGGGGGGGCAGTTGGGGGGGGGACCGGAAATCTTAGAAAATACTTAAAGCGGTGAGATCAGGATGAAACTGGATGGGAAGAATAGAAACCTGTCTAAGATACTTGACTGACATAACCGGACCGGATCTGCTCTCTTTGGTGGAATTGGGGGGAGGGTAATTTTAAAAATTGAGGTATTTGTAACTTAAGAAAGGGTGACCAGATCTTAATAAAATTTGATATTTAGAGGGATCTTGTGTTTTAAAGTTCTAATTTTAAATTCCGACCAGATCCTGTGACATTGAGGGGAGTTGGAGGGAGAAACCGGAATTTTTGGAAAACATGAAAATTGGGGTATTTTTATCTTACGAATAGATGATCGGATCCTAATGAAATTTGATTTTTAGGAGGAATTCATGTCTCAGAGCTCTTATTTCAAATCCCGACCAGATCTTTTGACATTGGGGGGAGTTGGAGGGGGAAATCTTGGAAAAACACTTGGAGTGGAGGAATCGGGATGAAGCTTGGTGGATAGAATAAACAAATGTCCTTGATACGTGATTGAAAGAATCATACTGGATTCGCTCTCTTTGGGGGAGTTGGGGGGAGGGGTTCAGTGATTTGGCGAGTTTGGTGCTTCTGGGCGTACTAGGACGATGAAAATTGGTAGGCGTGTCAGGGAGCTGCACAATTTGACTTGATAAAGTCGTTTTCCCAGGTTCGACCATCTGGGGGGCTAAAGGGAGAGGAAAAATTAGAAAAAATTAGGTATTTATAACTTACGAGTGGGTGATCGGATCTTAATGAATTTTGATATTTAGAAGGACATCGTGACTCAGAGCTCTTATTTTAAACCCTGACCGGCATTAAGCCTCTTATTTTCCTTTTTAAATCAATCTATGGATTCATAGAATTTTGTTAGAGATCATAGCTCTAACTCTTAGCTCTTCTCGCCTCGCCACGAGTCCATATGAGCTCTTAGCTCTTGTTTCCCGAAAATAAACCCTCAGAGAAATGTTGGATGGACGAAAATCCTGAGGAAGTCAACGGAAGATGTCTATTGAAAACCTCAACACCCGATACGTTGTGCAGCTATTCAGAAAACCACCTAATATATCGTTGTATTGAACGCTGGTTCGTCCCATGTCGAAAGCAGTAGTCTAAATATAACCTCTGAACATGGATAAGACCTAAATAAGTAGCACATCAGTCACATGGCACACCAGAAGTCCAGATCTTGTAAGGAATATTATGGGTAAAACGTGAACTGAAAGCGAGTTTTCATATTTTATGCTGATAAAAACCGCTTTCTCGGTTCTGTATTGGTTATTTGGCTTTCCAGTATGTCCGTAAATTACCACATGAAAACCAAGCTTTAGTATACCTGGAACCTGGAACCTGCATGCCTTAGGTATTTTTTTCATTTTCTACAAACGTATGGGAGCTCGCAATAGAGGACTAAAGGGGTGAAATATTCCCCTAGAACACAAGGTAAGAATTATGAGCAAAAAGGAATAAAAATTATATTCAGGGAACTTGTGGAAAGTCTTTAGGCATATTTATCTTCGAAGAAAACATTTCGTGGATTTTTTAGTGTAAGTAGGCCGCACACACTGATTTACCCGTTTAGTTCGCATGCATTATTGCACGCACCTATTTTGTAGTTGGCACAGCTTCAAAAAAGATCATTAAATACGTTAATTATAGGATAGATGTCTTCGTGAACATATAAGAAATTATAGAAAATGTCAAAAAACTCGAAGTCTATGGGGGAGGGTTCAGGTCTGACAGCCTGCACCCTGGGCAATTTCCTGGATCTGATCTTTTCACTTTCAAGATTTTGAAGCTTGGCCGAAAGCTTTCAAACTCAACGCCCTAAGTTCTGAAACTTAATCTTTTTCGCCTTTTATAATTTCTATAGTTTATTTGCGTTCCAAATGAACTATTTTCCTATGGAAGTCTTATAAATGTTAGCTGAAAATTTGTAAGTCATTCTCAAGACCAAATCAAAATGCGAAGTTTAATTAAATGTGTTTTTCGTAGAGGAGAAATGAACTGTTGTGAAAACCTAAATTTGGAACTTCCGACCGTTAAGTTGCGACACCACAGCACCATACCACCTCAGCCTAAAGCGTGTAAAAGGTTTAGCTGGGGTGACAACACTAAATCCAATCATGATTACATAAAAATGAAATAAAAAAGTGACTTCTGTTTCAAGACTTGCGTAAATAACTTAATAGGTAAGATTTCAGCGCAAAAGCCCGCGGGCTATACCAGAATAGCAGAACACAAAACACGACTACAAATAAGCCCGAAGAACAAAATACACATTAAAAAAAAAAAAGGTTATCATTTTAGCCGACAAACAACAGCCGTAATAAAATAACTTTATTATTTTATCAAAAACGCACGTTTATTGAAACTTTTGGTCTTGTTGATGGTTTTAACAGGTTTTCGTCCCAGTTTGGTCTTGTCGTCTAGTCTACTGACACGTTAATTGAATTTCCTGCCGTAACCTTTTTTCGTTTTTTTTTCAGTTTACTCTCATTTGCCATAGCTATATGATTCAAAACATTTTTTTTTCTTGCCGTGTTATCATAAAATATAAAAACGAATTTTAAACAAAATCGTAGGCTATTTTGAAATTCTTAAAAATTTAACAACTTAGGTTACGAGTATTTCAAGTTACTTACCTTTTTTTACATAAAAAGGATAAGTTTTCTCAAATGAAAGTAAAGAGAGATGTTAAAATTTACAACTATATCTCAATTCAATGACCCTTTCGGGCACAGTGGGGCAGCATTGTATCGGGACAATAAATTATACTTAAGCGTAAAAAACGAGGAACTGAGGAGAAAAAAGCCCTTTCCCAATATGCGAAATCATTTCTGTTTGTTTTAAGTTTTAGAGTTTTTAATATTGAAGTTTAAATGTTTTTTTTGTTTGATTAATTTTAAGAAAGAAACTTTCCATCCAAAGAGTTTTCAAAGAAATGTAAAGAGCTATATTAAACTTAGGACCAGCAGAAATAAAGTCCTAGAATAATTCAAAACGACCAGAAATTATCATCAATGAATAAATGAAAGCCAAAACGAACAGAAACTGAAATAAATGATACATAAACTTGTTTTGTCATTATTTGAATATCATCACTTTTGCGAATCTTGTGCTAGTAAATCTTTCTGTGTTCCAAAGAGATTGTGTGATTATTTTGTTCATTATATGTTACTTCCGTATTACTCAAAAGTTCTTTCAAGAAGTTGTGCCAATGATTGAGTTCCTTATTTTTTTTTATAATTGGAATTCAAACAATTATATTATCTGAAATGCTGGATTACAAAAAGAGAAAGAAGAGACTGCGAATAGGTACAGTCAGTAGATGCAAGTTGCAAAGTATTTCGAAGAAACGATGGTCTTTAGAAAGTTGGATACCAACCAAAAGGAAGTTCAGATACGGAGTTTCCAATAGAATGAACAAAAATAGCCACATTCCGGCAGGTTCCTGCAATTGATTTTGAAATGACCCAAGGGAAAGAAAAAAGGAAGCTAGTGTGAAAAAGGAGGGCTCGATCAAATCTCTTGCGCTTCAATGGAACGGGGGTCGAAGGTAAATTACATATGAAAATGAACATTTGAGGCTGCTCTACTGACAGTACTAACAAAATGGGCTAAATGGCCATATTCTTTCAGATCTTGTTGCACTTCAGAATGACAGGATTAGGATTATCTTTTGGAGTTATATTATGTGGATATTGAATTTTTCGCCTTTTTTGATCAAGGAAGAAGGAGACATACGCCATAAAATAGAACTTCCGTTTAAGCCTCTCGCAGTTCAACTGAACGGGGGTCGAAGGTAAATTACATATAAAAACGATCCTAGGTGGCAGCTCTATCTGACAGTGCACCAGATTCCTTCGAGTCTTTTCAAAATGAGAGAATAGGATTATCTTATAGAGTTACAACATGGGAACATGACGTTTGTCTCCTTTTTCGTCGAGGAAAAAGGAGACATATGCCATAAAATCGGATAATTTTTAATTCACTCGAAATATTTGAATTTAATTTATACCACTGAAAAGAACATAAAAAGTTGGTTTAGAAAATTTTCTTTTGATCTCCATTAGATCCATCAACAAACTTTTTTCCGTTATTTGGCTCTCCTGAAAAGTTACAAAAATGGCATATGTCGCACTTTTAATTATCACAGTCAAACTATAGTTGGCTTAGTTAAATATTTAGATAATGTTTTGTCTTCAATTTGTTCAACTGTTTTGAAAGAAATATTAGAAGTCCAAGTAACTCGTCATGACCTATAGTTGACTTCACTGTAGTCAAGGTCAAGTCAAGTACCGTACCCTAGCATCAGAAAAAAAATTCTTTGTCACACAAAATAATTCTCCTTTGTCCTCTGTTGGATTTCCTCCTTCTTTCCTTCTCTTTTAAATTTCTTCCCATTTTTTTTTTATATGAGATCAGTAGTTTTCTGGGCTAGAGCGTATTGGCTCTAGTATGATGATGTGTTATGATGACTATGAGTATGATACTTTTTAGGCTTGGAGAAGCTGTAGATCAATTTTTAGGAGTAAAAAATTGTGGTTTTAGGAAGCTTGCGGAATGTGTCGATCAAATTATCGGTATTAGATTAATAATTGTCATCAAATACCTTTAGTCCTCAGTTTTATAGATTATGAGCAACCGTTTGATTGAGCTGATAGAAGAACTTTAGCGTAAGTCCTATCCTCTCATGGTATTAAATAAAAAAAAACAGTTTTTCAACTGAAAGTAAGGAACAACATTAAGACTTAATACAAAGAGGAATTAATACGTATACGAGTATCCCTCGTTAATACCTCGCTCTTTACGCTCAAGTTTTACTTTTTGTTCCAATTATTTAAGATTAACTATTGGAATAATAAGCTTTTTTAAAAGTAAAAACAAAATATCGTAAAGAACGAGGTATCAAGGAGGGGGCGACCTCGTCATATGCGTAATAATTACTGCTTGTTTTAATTTTATGTTGCTTCTTATTTTAGTTTAAAAAACTTATTTTTTAATTTAATTTTTTATCGTTTTTCAAACAATGCCAGGAAATCTGGCTCTTCCTCAATGGAAAATTGCCTTCCCCTGCGAAAAATATCTCGATGGAAAAATGCACTTAAGCAATCCCCATCCAGTAAAATCCCCCCTCCCCCCAAAAGAAAAAAAATTGTATACTGCCCAATCACCAATACTATAACCTGTATAAACATTGGGTAAAGTTCTAAGCTTGCAGCATTTCCCCAGGGACTCACGAGGGTCAAATCATTCTCAAACCCATAGTTATCACATCTTTGGACTGTGCTGAACAAAATGACTATATCAAAATTTTGATCAGGTGACTCTGGGAACAAAAGGCCAAAATGTTTGGTCACTTACAATGGGCACTAGAACTTTTTATTTCCGATCAAATGAACGCTCTCCTGATCCACTAGAATCACTGATTCGATACAATCATCACTAGAAAAGAAAAAAAAGAAATAAGCACGCATTTGTGGTATTTTTTCAGGGGAAAAAAGTGCAAAATTCCACATTTTTGTAAATAGGAGCTTGAAATCGTTATTGGAGTTCTCTAATATGCTGAATCTCATGGTTTGACTTTTATTAAGATCACTTGATGTTTCGAATGTGTGTTACCCCCTTTTTCGAAAATTGAGTAAATTTTCTCAGGCTCGTAACTTTTGATGGGTAACAATAACCTTGATGAATCTTATACGTTTGAATAAGCATCGAAATTCGATTGTTTTTTTTATGTATGTATTATTATCAAGGCTCTGTTTATTAGAGTTTTGGTTACCATTGAGCCGTATCGCTCCTTACTTACAGTTCATTACCACGAACTGGCTATTTCCGAGATTAAATACATTGCTGTGGTTAGGGTAATAAATGAGGTTAATAGCTGGTTTCGTAGTAAATCAGAAGTTAAGCATGGTTGCGCTCTATACCCAATAGGTAATAGGAGAACAAAGGCAATAGGAGACCATGGAATAAGATGGGGGTTTAAAATTCTTCTACAATTAAATCACGCTGATGATCCGACGAAAATGTTAGCAAAATGAATGATCTTTTAAAGGTATTAAAATTTTTTTGGGGGGGATGCAAGAATAGGTTTGAAAGTTAGCGTTAAGAACACTAAGTCGCTAAAACTAGGAATAAGTGAAGGCGAAAGGGTGATGTTGGATAACGAGAAGATCGATCAAGTGGGCAGCTTCACTTACCTATTTAGTATTGATAGTGAAGATGTTGGGTGCAATGAAGATGTTGAACGTGGAATAGCCGAGACCCAGGGTGATTTTTCCCTGTTAAAGAAAAGTTTGGAAGAATAGGAAAATAAATCATTGAACCAAGATAAGATTATTGAAAGCTACATTGATGACAGTATCAAGTATGGTTCTGAAGCGTGGTGCTCTGAAAAACGAGGAGGAGTTGCTAAATGTTCTCCAGAGAAATTGTCTACGGATTATTTTCAAATAGTAAAGCTACATGAAAAACGTTCAATCATTCTCTCTAGGGCTATATAATAATAATAATAATAATAATTTTTTTATTACCCACAAACACACAAAAGTATAAACAGTGGAGTACAGAGAAAAAATTAATAAACAAAGCAAAAACAACAGGTCAATAGAACAGACGAAGTATAGCTGCATTGATAACTAGAAATATTTACAAGCACAGTATAGACCGCCGCTCATCTTTCGCATTCATCAAATTCATCATTTATTAATAACCCACAAAGATAACCCTATGGAGAAAAGAAAAAGCTAACGAAATTAACAAAACGACCAAAAAAAGGAACTAAATACTTATCCTACATAATACATAAATAACAAGAGAAAATATAACTAGACTAGAAAGATAACTTATAAGTAGGATAAGATTATGCAGCATCGCCCCATACAGGGAATTATTCTTGCAGAGAGATCGGACATAGCGAGACAGCCGATTTTGGACGGCCAGGTATGGATCATGAATGCCATATCTTTCACTAATCCAAGAGTTTCTAGTCCAGGGTGGTAGGCCTAACAAGAACTTACAAAAACGGTAAAAGCATGACCGGATGGTACGTTTATTCCGATCGGTTAATAGAGCCCAAAACGGGGAAAGACCAATAACATGTGGCTGCACCAGCGCATTGAAAAGTCTTGCTCTGATATGTCTATTATAATTTGTCTTGGCAGATATGAGTAGGCCATAAGATTTGCGGATCTTGCTGGTCAAATGTTCAACTAGCAGTGATCTCGTAGGTTTCACATCACAACCGATTGGGAGTCCGAGGTAAACTAAACTAGGCGCTGGTCTCACGACACTATTTCCAAGTCGAATATCAGGAACGTCATCTGAGCTTTGACGGTTGAAAACAACAATTTCGCTCTTACTTTCGTTAAAAGACAGGTTTATTTCGGAATAAGCGTTTCTTAGAATATCAAAGTTCTTTTCTATCATCCCAAAAGAACGGCTTAAATTCAGTATATCATCGACATAATTTAACAGTGATATATCTCTACCTCTAAACACAAGACTCATCTCAACATCTTTTTGTGATTCTACAACACTATTATTGTAAAGGGTAGGGGAAGAAACTGCACCTTGCCGTATGCCTTTTTCCAGAGGAACTACTACAGCCGAAATTTGTGGACCATCAATTGTCGGGACTTTAATTCTAACCTTCAGTTTCTTATATAAATTTCGGAGTGGTAGGACGATTGATCTGTCAAGGCCACGTTTGAGCGTACACGACAATATCTGAGCATGGACGCCAGAATCGAACGCTCGGCGTACATTATGACTAGCTGCTATAACCCTTTCCCCTGTCTGATCACACTTTAAAAGTACATTACAAATGAGATGGTGAACATGTTCCCTACTAACAGATTGTTTAAAACCAAATTGGTTATCAGGGCTTTCACAGACTCTACATAACTCATCAATAAAAAGAAGCTAAAAAATTTTGCAAAAATGCTGGGGCAACTGTTATGGGGCGGTGAGAACTGCATTGAGCAGGGTCTTTTCCTTTCTTTAATACCGGCGTGACAACCCCAACACAGAAGGAATCTGGCACTAAACCGCAAGTGAAGATCATCTGTTATAACAGAGTGAGATGCTCAAGGACCCTTTGGCTGCCATGAGCTAAATGCATGCCACAAATTTGGTCAATGCCTCGCGAGAATTTCTTCTTTTTTTTAATTATCGCCACCCGAACATCAGAAACAGTTACCACAAACCCGAGTGAAGGCGATGCTTCACTTAACAGGAGATCAAGGTTATCTTCATATTTCGACACAAGCTGACCGTCGGGTGCTGCAAATTCTATTTTGTAATAACTATTCCACTGTTCTTCTGTGGGCCAGAGGCTGGGACCGTCGCAATCACTTCTTTTTTTCCTTTTAAGGAAATTCCACACGACATTTGGCTCACTTTTCAGCGCGTTACTATTTTCGTCCAGAATGGTAGCATTGTGCTTCTGCAGGCATTTGGCAAACTTTCTTTTCAGATAAATCCGCACCGTATTCACAGCACCTGACCGGGGCTTTCCTATATCCATCCACATTTTGTGCCAAAACTTAGAAGCATGACAAATATGAGCTAGGAGTGGGGTTTCTTTCCAGCGTGGAACTTCAGTACCAATGCGAACCCTGCGTTGTGGTACCGCAGCACGTTCAGCGACTCTCAAAGCATGGATTATTTCCATGCAATATACATGTAAATCAATATGTTTTTCAGTGATTTCTAGACTGAAAATCGCTTGTAGAAGGTGGTAGGGTACCTTGATCCTTCCCATAATTAGCGCATTTAGAGCATCTCGGGGAAGCTTTATAGTTATTTGCAGTATGGCCGTAGCACTGGCATTTGTAGCAGTGGGTAGGCAAAAACTTGTACTCAGTTATGGGTAGACGCTCGTAACTAATAACAAGGGGATTCTCAGTGGCATACTTTAGGTGGTCACGTGACTCAAACTTTAATCTAAAAGACCTCGTACTTCCTAACTGAACAACTTCTGTACAGTTATTAGCGAGATCACGTAGGTCACTTTTAGATGTTCCGTCAGGCACTCGGCGTACTGTACCGAAAAAGGCAGGACTCTTCACCTTAGCATTAATGGATTGGTCTCCTTTGTTTAATGCATCTGCCAGAGTATTGGCGGCACCCTTGTCCGACAGAACTACTTGCCATGCATCCCTCCTAGGCCTCAAAACAACTATGCTTGATCTGACACCCCCACAAGCTGTATCCAGGAAATCTTTTCGAGCGTCAGGATTATTCAAGTTTTTTGGTGGATTTTTCACAATAACTGAATAGGACGGTTTTGCGTGTGGGGGAGGTTTCATTTCAGAAATAGTCTTTCATTTCAGACTGACCTTGCTTAATGGTGCTCAGCGAAGCTTTTAAATTCCATGTAGAGTCCATTAACCTTTCGAGTTAACGTAGCTTTTGTCTCCCCTGGCACACGTGGGACCTGATTGGCTCGAAAATCAGATACTGAGGTAGGCTGATCTTTTTCTCGTCACAAAGATCAAAAGCTCGAACCCTATCGCTTACATTATCAGTCACTTTGGGGCGCTCAGTTACCCTAGTAATAGAAGCGTCAGCCCACAAAATCTTCTTTGCTTCAATTAACATCTCTCCTTTGTAAATCGCAAGCAATTTTTACGATATTATCAGCTGAACAACCTGCATTTCTAGTCCGTGAAATGAAATTCAACACGGGATTCAAGACAAGTCTTTCACCTGGCATCATCCGGTGAAATGATCAAATTTCATCAAAATTCGTGGGCGGGGCCACAACAGTTGTCAGTAAGGGCAAGAGCAAATCAGGTAGCAATATTCACAAGATGTGTTCACGGCAAAGACTGAATGAAGACTTATCAAGATAATCTTGAATTCTTCTTTAATTCTTGAGGTAGACAGAAACTGTGGGAAGTGCAATACCCAAATCACCTGTTCCCAGCAGTTTAAGGATTAAAATCCCGCCAGTACCAATACGGCCTCTTGATCGTTTGATATTGCTCTCTTCTGCACAGTTTATCTCCGGAAGTACACGAAAAACGGCTACGCTAGCGTATTCTATGTTGTCAAGATACAGCGTTTGGTAACTGCGCACTTGTAGCAACTTTATAAATTGGGAAGAAGAAGAAACGCTTGGATTTATTTTGTTTGTTTTATTTGTTTGGCTAATCCTCTTATTTGGTAATCCCCATGGGAATAGAGAAAATTTACTAACTTCAAAATCCAGGTAAGTAGAATCAAATACTGAGGGAAACCACTCAAAATGACATTAAAGGATAAATATAAGCTGGAAACATCAAATATGAGTAGAAATAAATGTTCTGTCTCACAAATCTAGCCAATAATCTTGTATTCAGTTTTCACACCACCCGGTTGCAGTTGCTGCTGTAAAGTTATATATGAAAAAAAGATTGACATTGCTAGGATACGCTCTGCGGATGAAGGATGACGGATTACCAAAGATTGTCCAAGTCGGCCAATCGTCTATGGCCAAAGAAAAAGCAGGTTGCCCCAAATGGGGTGGGATGATGTAACATGGAAATATTTTAGTTAAATAAGAACTTCCGGGAGAATATAAAGAGGGAGGCTTTGAATGGATTGGGATGGAGGAGGGGCGTTTGTAGCTGTGATGGCCTCAGGTAGCTTGGGACCTTAGTGAGCTATTAGTGGTAGTAATAGTAGTAGTAAGTAAGTAAGTAAGTAAAATATTTATTACCCGTATTTTTCACATGGAACAAAACGGAGTACAAAGAAAAAAAATAAAAGAGAAGAAAAACGGAGAGAAATTTAAAACACAACATGGAAAAATACATAATCAAGAACTGTAGAAATGTTTAAGCCAGGGGTAGTTCCATTTTGCCTGGAAATTAGAAATCAACCGGTTTACCGCGATACTGGGGTCTGCAATCCTGTGTTTATCAATCATATAAGTATTTCTCGTCCACAAGGGGCATCGCAGCAGAAACTTCGCGAACCTAAAATTAAGGGACCGTATAATACACTTATTTATTTATTTTCAAGCCCATCACTACAGATAAGCAAAAAGATTTATTACAACATAATGCAAAGAAAGAAAAGAAACTGAATATACGACAGACTTTAATGAATGAATATCTATTATCAGAATTATGAAGGATCCTCCAAATTTCTGTAAGATTAGGAAGGACACTTACAAAAATTTGAAATTGTTTACAAAACAAGATGCATGTTAGTAAAGTGACACGCACGGCTTGTCACTATACTAATTAGTCAAAACAGGGCCTATAGAACTTTTTCTTTCTTTCTGTATAGTCAATACAATTCTATTTTCCTTTTAGCTAATTCAAGTGCTCAATCATCATGGGTATCATGCTCCAAAAAATATGTCATCATGTGTACATCCTGTGGCGGATTTGGTGTGCTACTTGGTGCTCTTTACATTGCTTTATATTTTATTCTTCGGTCCCATACCTCATCATTGCATTACTTCGAAACAGTTCCTACTTATATTGCTGCTTTAGTTGTAAGTTTTAATTTATTTTTGACATTTATAGCATAGTAGAATAAGTTATTAATTGTAGTGAATATTTAAATGTTTTTTTTAACTCAAACACAACAAAAGAAAAATAAATAAATAAACTTTAACAGTCATTTGAATAGAGTATCGTATGCTTATTGATCATAGTAATAGCGTATAGCCAAAATAGTTCAGTAAATAAGGCTAAATGTCCAGCCTTCGTGAGCAAGTCAGGAAGTGCTTTTATGGCACTTGGTATTAACCAAGTGACATATAGCAATCGCAAATTCTGTCGGTCTGTCGGTCCCGGTTTTGCTACTTTAGGCACATCCAGGTAAGCTAGGACGATGAAATTTGACAGGCGTATCAGGGACCGGACCAGATTAAATTAGAAACAGTCGTTTTCCCGATTTGACCATCTGGAGGGGAGCGGGTGGCCCGTTAATTCGATGTATTAAATTGAAGTATTTTTAACTGACGAACGGTTGATCAGATTTTAATGAAATTTGATGTTTGGAAGGATATCATGTCTCAAAGCTGTTATTTTAAATCCTGACCGGATCTGGTGACATTGGGGGGGGAGTTGGGAGGGAGAAACTTTAAATCTTGGAAAACACTTAGAGTGGAGGGATCGGGATGAAACTTGATGGGAAAAATAAACACAAGTCCTAGATTTATGATAGATATAACCGGAACGGATCCGCTCTCTTTGGGGTAGTTTGGGGGGGGGGGATTAATTCTGAAAAATTAGAAAAAATGAGGTATTTTTAACTTACGAACGGGTGATTGTATCTCAATGAAATTTGACATTTAGAAGGATATTGTGTCTTAGAGCTCTTATTTTAAATCCCGACCGGATCTGGTGACATTGGGGGGAGTTGGGAGGGGGAAACCTAAAACTTGGAAAACACTTAGAGTGGAGGGATCGGGATGAAACTTGGTGGGAAAAATACACACAAGTCCTAGATACATTATTGAAATAACCGGAACGGATCCCCTCTCTTTGGGGTAGTCGGAGGGGGAGTTAATTCTGAAAAATTAGAAAAATTAAGTATTTTAACTTACAAATGGGTGATCGGATCTCAATGAAATTTTATATTTAGAAGGATATCGTGTCTCAGAGCTCTTATTTTATATCCCGACCGGATCTGGTGACATTGGGGGGGGGGGGAGTTGGGAGGGGGAAATCTAAAACTCGGAAAACACTTAGAGTGGAGGGATCGGGAAGAAACTTGGTGGAAAAATAAGCAGCAGTCTAAGATACGTGATTTACATAATTGGAACGGATCCGCTCTATTGGGGGGGGGGTGAATTCTGAAAAAAAGAAAAAAAGGAGTGATAAGATCTTCATGAAACTTCATATTCAGAAGGAACTCGTAACTCACTCTCATTTTAAATCTCAACCGGATCAAGTGTAATTGGGGGGAGGGCTGTTGTGGGGGATCGGAAATCTTAGAAAATACTTAAAGCGGTGAGATCGGGATGAAACTGGATGGGAAGAATAGAAATCTGTCTAAGATACGTGACTGACATAACTGGACCGGATCTGCTCTCTTTGGTGGAGTTGTGGGTGGGGGGATGTAGTTTAGAAAATTGAGATATTTGTAACTTACAAAAGGGTGACCAGATCTTAATGAAATTTGATATTTAGAAGGATCTTGTGCTTTAAAGCTCTAATTATAAATTCCGACCAGTTCCTGTGACATTGGGGGGAGTTGGAAGGGGAAACCGGAATTCTATGAAAACGTGAAAATTGGGGTATTTTTATCTTACGAAAAGGTGATCGGATCTTAATGAAATTTGATATTAAGAAGGAATGCATGTCTCAGAGCTCTTATTTCATATCCCGACCAGATCTTTTGACAGGGGGGAGTTGGAGGGGGAAATCTTGGAAAACACTTGGAGTGGAGGAATCGGGATGAAGCTTGGTGGATAGAATAAGCAAATGTTCTTCATACGTAATTGACAGAATCGTACTGGATTCGCTCTCTTTGGGGGAGTTGGGGGGAGGGGTTCTGTGATTTGGCGGGTTTGGTGCTTCTGGACGTTCTAGATCGATGAAAACTGGTAGGCGTGTCATTCGACCATCTGGGGGGCTAAAGGGAGAGGAAAATAAGAAAAAATTAGGTATTTATAACTTACGAGTGGGTGATCGGATCTTAATGAATTTTGATATTTAGAAGGATATCGTGAATCAGAGCTCTTATTTTAAATCCTGATCGGCATTAAGCCTCTTATTTTCCTTTTTAAATCAATCTATTGATTCATAGAATTTTGTTAGAGCTCATACCATATGATCTCTTGGCTCTTAGCTCTTCTTGCCTCGTCACAAGTGCCATATGAGCTCTTAGCTCTTGTTCTATGGGGAGGGGAGAGGTTAAGTAGAAATATAAAGAAAATAATTTTGAGGCCACTCTTTTCCTGTTTTTCCGAGAGTATTGTTTTGATCGTTCTGGGGAGGGGATTGGAATAGTCTACAATCGCCATCTATCCTGAATATCGATATGGTTCACTATTTATAAATATTTAAACCGCACTACAGTGAATCTCAGAGAACATTCCGCCACATATACTATGAATCGGGGAATGAATTCCCCAAATTGAGCCATCTCTCCTTTTTGAGCCATCATCCTAAGAAAAATTTAGGAATTTAGGCCTATTAATGCCACTTTTCCCTACCCATATCCTAATGAATTCGGTGGCGTCCCTCCCCTATAAAAATTGAACTTATATGTACCTTGGTTATTGTTAATTCGATAATTGTTGCTCAACTCTTAACGGGCAAGTAAGAAAAGTTAACAAATTGTTCCGGAAACTTTGTATATGTCAAAGTCCCATTATAACTTGCAGTAAATTAGGCCCAATCCTGCTCTTTTCCTTTATCAAACGGTTTATGATTTTTTTTATTTTTTTTCTGTTGACAATCCTGGTTAAATGGCTGGTATTTTTCTTGTCAAAATATGTAATTGTATTTTTATCATAGAGAAATCAAAGTTGTTTTGGTGGCCATTGTCCCCTTTTTCTCATTAGTGGGCTTGGGGACTTAATTTCGTCTTTTCTGACCCACAAATTTTTTTTAGTGACTTATAAAACTGCGTTGTTTTAAAAATAAAATAGTACCGAATACCGGAATCCTTTTGTTCCAGAAAAGACGACACCGATTCCCATATATTGTCTCCTATTTATATAATTTTGTTTTTTTGTGCTTTCATCCAAATGCTTCTACGGTTGAATTATACTAATATACAAGAATTTTTTCCACGAAACAAGTTTTTCAAAGAAATGTAAAGAGCTACATTAAACTTGAGGCTAGGGTAAATAAAGCCAATTAGTAAATCAGGTTTAAAACAAACGTAAGTCACTATCAATAAATAAATGAAACCCAAATCGAACTGAAATTACAATCAATAATCAAGTTAATCTTAAAACGAAGAGGAATTACCACAAAAAAGAATATGGCAAACGCACCTTATACCTTGTAAAGATCAGAATCTCACATGCGCTTTCCTGAAAAATATTCTTTGTTTGAGCTGCGGGTTTTCATTTGTCATAACGCAATTAGAAAAAAGGAAGGAAAATCATCATATTACCAAGAGTAAAGAAAAAATAATTGATTAATACAAAACTTCCCAAAAATGAAACTTTTCAAAGAAAGTAAAGAGCCATATTAAACGTAAAACCAGCTGAAATAGATTTCATGATAATTTTTAACCAAAACGACCATAAATCAAACAGTTCGTGGTAACGAACTGTATAGTAAGGAGCGATCCGGCTCAATAGTAACCAAAACTCTAAAAAATTGAATTTTGATATAAATAGCTACATCGAAAGAATTGCATTTTAATGCTGATTTTAAATATATAAGTTTCATCAAGTTTAGTCTTAGCCATCAAAAGTTACGAGCCTGAGAAAATTTGCCTTATTTAGGAAAATAGGGGGAAAACACCCCCTAAAAGTAGTAGGATCTTAACGAAAATGACACCATCAGATTGAGCGTATCAGAGAACCCAACTGTAGAAGTTTCAAGCTCCTATCTACAAAAATGTGGAATTTTGCATTTTTTGCCAGAAGACAAATCACGGGTGCGTGTTTATTTGTTTTGTTTTTTTGTTTGTTTTTTTTTTTTTTCCCCAGGGGTCATCGTGTCGACCAAGTGGTCCTAGAATGTCGCAAGAGGGCTCATTCTAACGAAAATGAAAAGTTCTAGTGCCCTTTTTAAGTGACCAAACAAATTGGAGGGCATCTAGGCCCCCTCCCACGCTCATTTTTTTCCCAAAGTCAACGGATCAAAATTTTGAGATAGCCATTTTGTTTGGCATAGTCGAAAATCTTAATAACTATGTTTTTGGGGATGACTTACTCCCCCACAGTCCCTGGGGGAGGGGTTGCAAGTTACAAACTTCAACCAGTGTTTACATATAATAATGGTTATTGGGAAGTGTACAGACGTTTTCAGGGGGATTTTTTTTTGGTTTTGTGGGTAGGGTTGAGGGAGGGGGCTATGTGGGAGGATCTTTCCTTGGAGAAATATGCCATGGGGGGAAAAAATTCAATGAAAAGGGCGCAGGATTTTCTAGCATTACTATAAAAAAAAAACAATGAAAAAATAAACATGAAAACGTTTTTTCAAATGAAAGTAAGGAATAGCATTGAAATTTAAAACAAACAGAGATTATTACGCATACGAAGGGTTCTAAAAATACTTTAGCATAAAGAGCGAGGTATTTAGGAGGAGATAAATACCTCGCTCTTTATGCTAAAATATTTTTAGTGATTTCAACTATTTATTCTACGGCCTATTTGATTCAGGGGTCATTCTTAAAGAATTGGAACAAAACTTACGATTTAGTGTAAAGAGCGAGGTATTAACGAGGGTACAAACCCCCTCGTACACATAATAAAAATATAAGAATATAAAAGTTTGTTACGTAAGTTAATTCTTAAGTTACGTATATTTTTTACTAATAAAAACGTTCGTTGAATATTAAAAGTTCTAGTAGCCTTTTTAAGTAACCGAAAAATTGGAGGGCAGCTAGGCCTCCTTCCCCACCCCTTATTTCTCAAAATCGTCTGATCAAAACTAAGAGAAAGCCATTTAGCCAAAAAAATTAATATACTAATTTCATTTCAATAATTTATGTGCGGAGAGCCAAAATCAAACATGCATTAATTCAAAAACGTTCAGAAATTAAATAAAAAAAAACTAGTTTTTTTAACTGAAAGTAAGGAGCGACATTAAAACTTAAAACGAACAGAAATTACTCCGTATATGAAATAGATTGTTCCCTCCGCAATCCCTCGCTCTTTACGCTAAAGCTTTTAGTTGTTTTAAAAAGCAGAATTGTGGCAAAGAGTCAAACTTTAGCGTAAAGAGCGTGGGATTGCGGAGGGAACAATCTATTTCATATACGGAGTAATTTCTGTTCGTTTTAAGTTTTAATGTCGCTCCTTACTTTCAGTTAAAAAAACTAGTTTTTTTTATTTAATTACTGTTAAAGGATGAATGAGACCTACACGAACTGAAATAAAATAAACGATCATAGCACAAACATAGAGATAACAGGTGCGGATACAAATAAATAAATGAATTTTAAAACGAGCAAAAATTGAATTGAATGTTCAAGTAAACTAAAACCGAACAAAAATCACTGTAAACTGGAGTTTAGCCACTTAGTGGAGGAAAAATACGGTTTGACCTCTGGGAAATTGCAACAGATTTTTTTCTTACACCAAAAGGCTGAGAAAAATTAGCTGAATAACACCTGAATCCCCCAGAATCCCCCTTGAACAACTGTCCAAAACCCAAAAAGAACGGGGAAAACAAAGTGGAGAAACCGATTTTCTATTTAGACATGTTTTTGGGTTTAAGTAGTGGTTTTCCACCAAATTAAGCATGACGAATCCGAATCTGACGTCAGGAATCAAGTCTTCCATACCGCAGTATCAATTATCACCTTCATGGAACGGAGGAGGGGTTTAAAGTATGCCGATCATTATTTGCCGGATTCCTGCGACTAAACGGTCATTTTATAGCAAATAAAGTTCCGTATAATCAAATATGAGGTAAGGGAGGTCAGAAAGCAGTTTTATTCACTATTTACCTCATTTCCACCTCTAAAGAGCCTGAAATATGAGAGGTTGCTAAGTAAAACATCTTCATATTCACTTCTTTAACCGAGATCGAAACTTCAGATCAGTCATTCATAAGAAGGAACGTTTTAGAACTCAGGTAAATTAATCAAAAGAACATTTTGATTTTATAGCTCAACCCAAGGCTAATTCTTCTTGCTGCTCGCCGTCGCTATTGTCCTCATCCTGTCTTGCTGCAGTGTTGACGCATTACGCCCCTTTACACTCCTTGCAGGCAAACCTGCAGGACAAACCGTTACGACGGCAGCTGCATCTGAGAGACTCGCGCCCGCTGGTTTACTAGCACCGCACCATTTTCATCAGGTTTTCCGGTGCTGGTGAAGCATCTGTCATTATGTGAAGATACATATTCCGTGACGAAGAGAGGCACCAACCCCACTCTTCGGGCGTTAGTGAGTTGGACGTGTCTTGCCACTTCATTGTTTGCAAGTAGCACCTGTAAAAGTGGTGCTTAGCGGCAGCCAAAGTTGGCGGAGGCCACTCTGCCTGAACAAATGCATTTGTACTTGCAACCCGCATTGTAAATGCTCCACCCGGACATCCTTCAGGGTCTTCTCGTTGCTTTTCCCTTTGTAGATGCGGAGAAAAGCTTTTACTCCAGCTTCGGTGATCTCCTTGTGGTTGGATCCTGGTGTCATGAAGATTTTGCAGGCATCTTTAAAAGTCCCATTTTTAAGTGACAAGGAAACCACTGCTGGTCTCCCTACGCCGTGAAGTCTAGATGTTGTATCGCAGCCAAATATTGCGTAGCAAACGAGTAGATTTTCTGCTTTTTCTGTTCTTAGTTTGCTCTTAATCCTTTTTATGTTGTACGCCCGTTGGTTATTTCCATGTGTGTCTTTCTGCATAAGGGTATCACATGCATCAAGCTTGGAATGGTACAGTAGAAGGACTAATAGGTCGGTGTCATTCCCAATCAAAGTTGTCGACGAAGTTTCAGCGGAACTGACTGCAGTTTGTGCAACTAAGACGTCGGCATCGTCCTGAGCATGTAGAACTTTGCATCCTGAGTTCGCCAGCCTCTCAGTAAGTAGGTCGATGTAGCGTTGTTCATTTTTTGGATTGCTCAGATATTCCTCCTTAGTTTTGACGATCTTCATGTTAGGACAGAATTCAATCGTTGGACACGACAAACCTTTGGATCTCTTCAGCGTCGTCGGTGTATCAGTGTAAGAGTCAAAAACTACCGCTGTCTGGCAGAAATGTTTTGTGACATATTCTACGTAAGATCCTGCCACCTTAGAGTACGTGGACCAGGCAGTACGCGGGATTTTTTGGACTAGCTGGCCACTATTTAAAACTCTCTTGGAGGTTTGTAATGTCACTGGACCATCGAGTCCCTCAATTTTCATAAGTGCATTTGTTAGAGAGGATTTGTCGGCTGTCCTCATCACAACAAACGAACTAAAGAGCGATGGTGGAAAACTACTTGTTCTCGTTAGTGAGAACCAAAGTAGGCATAGCAGATGTCCAAACTTTCCGCTGCAATTCAGTCATGCCTCTACCTCTCCTCAGACCGTCACTCGTTTTCATACTTCTTATTAACGTCTATTCTATCGGTAAACCAGGAGAAAGTGCCATCCAGTAGTTGTCAGTTTTTCAGATGAACAGGTACTTCTGCAACATTCTGTACTGCTCTGGGTTGTCTTTTCTCAACTGAAACATTGGCTGTACGAACATCAAAGTAGACTTCCGTGTAAACATTGTGACTGGATGCAGCAAAGTAAGGAAGCATTTCCAACAACGACTATAGATAAAGCTCAAGGTTGTCATTTCGTTCAGCTCTCAAGTTCTTTCTCGGGATTCCAAGTAGGTCCAGATAATGAAACCAAAGGCGGGCAGTTCTGGACTTGGATAATCAAACTTTTGCACTTTGAACTATTTCATAGGTGAGCACTGCTGCTTCCAACCCCTGAGCTTCGTCGATGACATCTCCTTCGAGGATCTATTCGTACTCCAGTTTTGCCTTTTCAAGGGTCTCTGGTAGCATGTCATAGCCATCAAACCCTTTTCTATCCAGTTCTCATAATGAAAGGTTCGCATAAAGGGCTACCTCCAACAGAACATGGCCTCACACAGCACGAGAGACAGCTTTGCCTTGTAACATACTACAGCCAGTGATAGGCGTGTATACTTGACTTTCCAGCAGTCCCAAATCATTCTTAAGGAAGCCAATGGCTCCTAGGAAATTCTTGCGTATGTGAAATTCACCTAGGACAGTAATAGCATTTCTTAAAGCACTTGTGGCAGGCTTTGCATCGATGGTACACTTCGCCTTTCAGCTCCTTCCAGCCCGCTCGTTAGCATGCATAAGTGTAGAATAAACACAGGGGATATCGCTCGGGTTGTGGTTGGCAATTGGCAAAAAACAAATATTCGACTTTCCCGGATGAGGTAGCATTTGGTGCATTTACCACATAATGGCCGACCGGCTCATGTACGAGCTTTTGAAAAAGCCAGAGGTGCGCCAGAGCGTTTCAACCTCCCATCCATTATCATGAGTGTCACCGCTGTTTGTCAACCAAACAGAAGTCCTTGGTTGCGACTTGGCGGGTTTTTTTATGTGTAAAATGGCGCGGTGCCGATTGACTTCATCTCATCTCCACTTACTTCTTGTCTTGGCACTGAAAGCTCCATTGCCGACAACTCTGGTGTAGACACTTCAGTGAGTCCCATTCCATGAAAGGTATTCAGGCCATCGATAGTAGCAATATCATGATCAACGTTGTCTTCGACATACTGAAAAAAAATGCGCTTTCTCTTCGGACTCTTCCAACAACGTTTGATTCACTGCTGCACATCTCTCAATTTTTTTTTTACCTCTGAGTGCAAAGAGCAGAAGAGATTATTTATTGTGTCAATTAAAAATCGGGACGAAAAATTGTGATGCAGCTGCTAAGCCAGTCCTATTTGTACAGGAGACTTTAAACCCCGTGGTCTGCATGCCTGCATGATAGCCTGTCCGATAGAAGATATTAGACAATGCGTTTCGACCCTCTATCGATGGAGGCAGTAGACAAAAAGCAGTAAGTTCAAACCCTTCCCTACTGACGATATTCCGTTAAGAAATTCGTAGGAATCCTTCCTCGTCGTAATGGATTTGATTTCATTTCTTATTACCCTTCCAACGACTTTGATGAGCAGATCATTTTCTTCGTTTTTACTGTCTGTTTTCACCTCTTGGTGAAATTCTCGTAATATCCTGTCAACCGTATCTCTAAATGTTACGAGTGTCTCTTTCCCGTCTGAATCAAACATAACCACTCGTTCGCCATACTCACTGACTGGCAAATCCTTGGCCTGACGAAAGCTGTGTGCCAAACTGTCACAGTCAGTTTCAGAGAGAATATGAGCCATCTTAAAATAGTCATCAGAGGTACAGGTTCCTCACTTTTGGCATAGCACCGAAGTGCTGCTTCGAGAGCGGCTTTCCTTGCACTATTGCACGGTCTTCCGTTCCGTTTCTTTGGTGTAGGCACGTCACTCACTTCTTCTTGACCACAGAATTTTTGTGGAATCTCATATCCTGTCCTGAAGTTCACTGAGCATGTTTAATGATAAATGGTATCTCCTGCATGAATGTCAGAAGTCTTTGAATTTATCCAACCAGGCACTGTCGGGGCCCAATGATCCTTCCTGCTCTTACACATTTCGCTGATCGAGTAGTCAAAGATATGATTTTCGTACTGCGTAAGCTTTAGTGAATTCGCGACTTGTGATCTTGCATATTTTCACTGCCTGACCACAGAATAGGCAGCTCTTCAAAAAGTCAAAGCGTGGAGCTGAAGATCTGGTGGAGGCGTCTGCAACCGGTTCTTTTTGCTCAAGTTTCCTTTGAGTCTTCTTTTCTCTGTTGATCCGACGTCTATCAAAGAAGTCACGGCGACACGCAGTGTGGACTTTATTTCCTGTCGTCACAGCTATGCTTCTACCTCTTTCTTCGCTTCCGTTATTCACGGCATCAGCTCGTTTCTCGGATAATATGGCAGTGTTTTCATTGGGTTTGATGCTGTTTTGGCATGTCGGGCAGACCATGTTCTCTTCATTGACGGTCCTAGAAGAAAAAAAGGACTTCTTGATTTATACCACTTGTTTGTTCAGTCAATTCAGGCGCAATCGAATCAGAATTCAATCGGTCGCTACCTAAGAGAGCAAACTCAGCTTGAATGATACACAGTAGATGGCATTGCACAAATAAAGTTGAAAAACAGGAATGATTATCCAGTTGTTTTCAAAAATCAGAAGCATAATCCTAACACCATTTCATCAAATACTTCTACTCAACGCTCGTGGATCCTAGTTTAGTCTTTTGTCTTTTCTTTTCTAGAAGTAAATAAACTGGCACAAACTTTGTATATAGCCTTGAGCTCGCCAGTCATCTAGCAAGTAATATGGCAGATGGCTCTACTGATTAGATCACTTAAAGAATTGCACTAAGAGAGGAAAACCACAAGATTGAGGGGGAGGGGGAGTATGGAATACTGGTTTGAAATTAAACTGTTCGAGACTCATATTCTAAGGTGCCATTCTTAGCTTGATAGGAAATGGTGAATCAACCGACAAATGATTAAAATAGCTATTTCATATAGGTCAACTTTCACAACTGTCTTAGGTAAGATGAGATACTTGACCACATAATATCAAGTTTTTAACTTCATTTTCGAATTCGCCGCCATTGATTTCATAGAAAACGTCAAAAAAATCCCGCAACCTCTTCATATCGAGTTTTACCCCACTTCCCTCCGCCCTTTATGGGTGAGAATGGGCATTAGGGTACGGAAAATAAAAAACCTGAATTCAGATTTGGAGTCGGCATGCTTGATTTGATAGGAAACGACTATTTAAACTCCAAAATATTTATAAACACAAAAACTGACCCCCCCCCTCATTTTCACCCTTCAAGGGCGAATTTGGGATTATTGTGCAAGGGAGATTCGAGGGGATTTTTTTTTTTAAGATTAAACTGATTTTTCTGAACATTATAGTGAGAAAAAATATGTTGTATTTCCCCGAGGTTTCATCATTTTTTCCGTATCTTTCCTCCACTAACTACCCCCCTCCTTTTTCCAAATAAGTTTAAAGGCTATTGTACCATTCGCGTTTTATTGAAAACGATGTGTTCCTTGATCAGTGTGCTTGCGATTTTCAAAACAGTGACGACAAATAAGAAATAACTACGATAATAATCAAGATGACTGGTAAAAATTAATGAAAATAAAATGAATGATAGATATAAGGTGAATCACCATGCATCAAGGCCGTATACAGGAGTGGTGGGTTGGGGTGTTTGAACGTAAGAGAAATGAATATAAACATTTGTTGTTGTGTATTTAAGTTTTTTTGCCCCCCCACGTCCCCGAAAAAATACTGGGTACGGCCCAATATCCTCCCAAACACTCCCTGGAAGTTTCAACTCAACCTCTGAGATATTGCAGACCTAAAGATGAGATATAACCAGAATGCATATAGTGTCTTTTGGTTTAGTTCAACATTCCATTCGACATTTCCTGAAATTTTCAACACCCCCGTCAACAATCTCTGAATGTTTCAGAATGTTTCAACTTGATGTCCTTCTCTAAGTGCTCATGAAATATTGAACAATATGCCGTTTCAACAGCCTGGATGCATATAGTATCGTTTGATTTTGTTTAAATCCACCTTTGTATTCCTCAATAGTTTCAACTAAATGCCCGTGGCAGCTCGTGAAAAACATACAAATACGCTCAGATACGCCCTTTTGACAACTTGGATGCACCTACAGTCTTTGGATTTAGTGCAACATTCCCCTCAATTTTCAATGAAATTGAAAATCTAGTAACTTTAATAATTCGCGGTATTGATGCAAATAAGACCTTTTCGGCAACCTGGATGCACTACGTCATTCTGACAAGCAGGATGCCGTCACACTCGTTGCAAGTTGCCACACTTGCAGCTGAAAGTAGTCGTATTTGTAGTTGCAAGTAGTCACAGTCCCCTTTAGCCACAGTCGTAGCTGCAAGTTATCGGGATCACAGTCTCAGTCGCAAGTATTCTTAGGCTTAAGTACTCGAAGTCGCAAGTAGTCATAGTCGGAGGTAATCATGGGCGCTAATTATGACAGTCGCTAATAGTCTCAGTCGCGAACAGTTGTACAGTGTTACAGCTGCAATCACAAGTATTTGTTGTCGCAGTCACAAGCAATCGTATTCACTAAATTTCGCAGCCACAGTGAAAAGCAGTCGCACTTACAAGCAGTCCCAAGTAATCATAGTCACCGTCGCAATTAGTCTGAGTTGCAGCCATGGTAGTAGTAGCAATAATGGTCCTGAAGGTGAAAAGTTGCTACCAATAGTCGCTCCTAGAATATTGTAGACTGGCACGTACGCAGGGGGGGGGCCTTCGGCCCCTCCCCCCGAAATTTTGTGAAATGTTTAATTTCCCCATGGTTTCTTGGGATTCCTGGCAAAACCAGGACATTTATTAAGAATCTGGATACATGTGTGAAGCCTTTTTTGGTAAATTTTACAGCATGCAATTATCCGGTCAAGTCACTGCCCAATTATTAACCCATTTTCTGTCTAACATTTTGCCCTCTTTGAAGTAATTAGCAATTGCACTGTTATTTTTTTTTGTAAAGAGTTTGTTTTCCACAGCAAAATAGAATTGTTTTTGATATTAGGGCGTTTATCTCCCCTTTTCAGGATAAAGTACAGATTTAAATGGATAAATTTTGGAAAATATCATTTTTCCATTAAAATCTATGTTATTGCAACAGAAGAACTACCCCCCACAGCACCCATATGGCACTGTTAACCCTAAAATTTCCCTTTCAGTGGGATATAATAGACTAATCACTGGTTCTAAATCGCTATGAACATAACCAGAGCCTAAAACGTACTTTTAAGTCTTCAGTCTTCTTCCCCCCATCCGCTACAATACTACAGGTTAAATTTAATCTGTATTTTCCGATATACGTGCTTTTTGCATTACTAAATAAAAAAAGTGTTACTTTATACCTGCTGTTTCGAATTTTTTGCCCCCCCCCCTCCCGAAAAAAATTTCTGCGTACGTGCCTGATTGCAGGTATACCCTTTTGATAACCTGTATGAACATGGTAGACACAGTACAAATCTCAAGTAGAGGTAGTCGAGTTGCAAGTAGTCACACTTGCAAGTGGTCCCAAGTAGTCATAGTCGAAACCACAAGTAGTCGCAGTTGCAGCCACAGTGGTGGTTACAATAGGGGTCCTGAAAGTGTAAGGTTAATACCCTTTGCCACTCTTAAGATATTGGGGATCGGTTTTGAGGACCTCGATGAACATAGTGTCTTTATATTTAGTGTTCAGAAGAATCTAAATAATAAAAATTACTCTTGAATAAAGAACAGATAATTTTGATTTGCTTGACAAACTCATTAACAAATAAAGCTAGCAGATCTTGTGTTAGCTCGCGGAAACACAATTTTTTTTTTTAAGGTGCTAAGCATATTCCCCACGGAAAATCCTTCATGAAAATCCCCTTATCCTGGAAAATAACCCCCAGTGGAAACCTCTCCCCCACATGTAAAATTGGGTAGCCACAGAAAAATTATGACATATAAATCAATAAACAAAAAAAGAGGGAATTTTGGAATATACTATCAATATTCCAAAATATTGACAGATTATGTAGTGTGGTATATTAATTTGTATATTTTAATTCTTTTTCCGTTCTTTTGGGAGTTGATTTATCATAGCAGCGTAAGATAAAGATTTAAAACTGGGCAGTGGGAGTAGTATCAAACCCAAAGGCATACTTATTAGGCATTCTGAAATTTAAAGAAAATATATGTTCCAAAATTTGGATTCAATGTTATAGGCCCTCTAGTAGCCCTCCAGTAAATTTCGGCCTCTAAAAAGGACACCAGAACTCTCGATTTCTAATATAACGAGTTTCCTCCTAATTTTCTAACATTTTCCCTTCCATTTAAAGTGGGTAGGAAAAAATTTCTTTTTTGATTTTCTGGCCATTTTCGGGCTGTATTTTGAGGGAAAACAATATTTGTTTTATTTGCCTTATGTGCTGGGTATACTGGGGTTGCTTTAGCCCAAGGTTTTATGGAAGTTTCTGGCCAATAGAAGGAATTCGGCGATTTTTGTAAAAAGAGGGACTAGTTTTCGAAGGGACCAATTCTTTAAATAACTTTTTGTGCATTAGTCCCATCCACCCAAGGACTTATGGCTCTTGAGTTTCAAATTTATTACTCCTTTCCAAACAAAAAATATGATAATGTTTTTGACCAAGAAAATGGTCTCCGAAAGTTTCACGCCACTGAACTCCCTCCTTTTTTCACTATAAATTCTTCTGCTAAGAATTGACAGTCCACATAATTTACGGCCCTTATCCCAGGGGCTCTAAGGGTTAAGTTATTCTTGGACGCATGCTTATTGATAATTTCAGTCATTCTAAACAAAGTGGATGCCTCGAAATTATGATCAGATGCCACAAGGGGCTACAGAAGAACTAGATGTAAAAAAGCTTATAAGACGAGGGCTGGTTTCTCCGCAATCACTTTTGACTTTTATAAAAGCCACTGGAACTCAACTTCCGATCAAATGAGCATCCTCCGAATTTTCTATGACCAAGCTGGGGAGGGGTGCAGAGGGAGTAGCTCTCCTACTATATGGAATAAATTCTGCTTGTTTTAGGGTTTAATGTTGCTTTTGGCTGTAATGTGGTAATATTTGTTACTGTTTGTTTGATAGCAGAAAAGGTGGCCATGTTTAGTCTTGGTCGTCTTTCAGCTATGAGCTTCTAGGGATCTTCCAGTAGCTCAAGATATCAAAATTTTGCTGAGAGTATTTTCTGGAATGAAATGTGTAACTGAGTAAATCAAAAGACACTATGCACGTCTTATTTGTAAAACCTGACTAGTTTTGTGATGTTGTTATTTTTAATTTAATTTTAATTAAAATGGAGTCAAACTGCAAGTCAAAACCAAGCTAATTTCAAATTGATAGAGCTTCCTTTTCCAAACTTAATTTGAATAACATGGAGTTAAACTCCATGATTCTAACAGAACTTCTAATTCCAAATACGGTCTGAGGTGCTTTTAAGTGACATATTTTTTTTTTTTTTTGTTTTGTTTGTTTTTTTTTGTTCGTTTTAACTCGATTTCAATGGCATGGAGTCAAAATCCAAGTCATAATCAAGAAAATTGAAGATAAATAGAAATTCTTATTTTAAAAAAATTGAAGATTTAGTCAATATGTTTGATGAACAGTAATTCTACTGAATAAGTTTCAAATAGTATTTTAGTGCACAATTTTGGGTGGACGGTAAAGCGCTTTATTATTCATATCGACTGTAATTATACGCGGCTTTAAATCTACCTTAGTGCTTAAGCCATCGTGACCTATACAATAGGTTCCCTGATGGTTAAATATATTGTATGTATCTGTTTCAATGCATTGAAATATTTTATTTAAAGAGGAAAAAGAGAAATATTACTATTTAAAATCGCGATAACACAGCTCCTGGTGGGAATCCTCCCCACGTCCAGGAAAGTTCCTGAAGAGGCTCTGTATTCCCCTTTCTGCCTTTTCCGTCCCTTTGCCGGTAAGTCTATGAATGTAATTAAATAAAAAAAAAGTTTTTTCAACTGAAAGTAAGGAGCGACATTAAAACTTAAAACGAACAGAAATTACTTCGTATATGAAAGGGGCTGCTTCCTCATCAACGCCCCGCTCTTTACGCTAAAGTTTGACTCTTTCTCTCAACTCTTCTTTTTAAAACAGTAAAAAACTTTAGCGTAAAGAGCGGGGCGTTGATGAGGAAGCAGCCCATCAAAAGTCTAAAGTGGACTTTTGAGACATCTGCCTAAAAAATTCCCCGTCTAATAGATAAGATTTAGTTATAATTAATTAAGCTTGCAATGAATATCTGGTAGCAATCCCCCAAAGGCTCCTAGACCTGTAAAGGCCTACTCATAATTATTACTGTTACAGTGTTGCTACTAATAACTTGCTGCAAAACCAAGCCACCTGAGACCAACAGAGTTACACATGCTCCTCCTCCACCCCAATGTATTGAAGGCCTCCTGCTCAACATTACCTACAACATTACCTACTTTATAATAGTTGATGCCCATTTACACATCATTGCTTATAACTCAATAAAATATGAAGCAGATTGGTTTAGTTAAATGAAGCTTTAAAATAAATGTCAGGAAGATTTTTTGCAATAAGAAGTGTGGCATCACCCCAAACCACCCTTTTTCAGGCTTAGCATGAAGGGAGATGAGTGGTTAATTCTCATCTAACTTCTCCACCCCATCCACTCACCTTCCTTTCTTCATTTTAAGGCTCGTGGAGATTTAGACCATTTGGATACTAAAATACCCTCTTTTTGGCATCTACCTCCTCCAATGTTTTGGAAGGGGGTTGGCAACACACCGGGCCCTTGTTTAAAGAATTATAGCTGACAAGCTTTTTTTAGGGCGGTGAAAAGCCGACTTAAAATGTAGCCCGATTATAAATACATTTTCCTTGTATTGCACAAAATCTGGTTAAACTGAAAGTAAAATATTCATAGTTTTGATGCTTAATTATACTTTGATAGATCATATTCCCTTCGATTTTTTGAATGGATTTCCTAAGCCCCTGGAGCATTAATTTCCATCTTTTTTAGTTTATCATCACTGGTATCCTAATGATTTGCTTTGGCTGGCGCAAGAACCGGTTTGGTTTTTTGGTAAGTAACTTTTAAAATCTTTTATTAGTCATTATACAGCCGCCTCCTGATAATATGTTATTATCTTGTTGTAATGCGACATGGCACGCAAATAAAAAATTATACAGAAATTCACCAAGCCCTTCCATTACCAAATGAGAGTGAAATGTTAAATTCCAATTAAATTCGAGTCTCTGATTGATTTTGCACTTGCATTTGATCTTATGTATGGATCATTTACTCAAGAATCCGGTACAAGAACACCAGTCTAAATTACTTTGAGCGATAGGTCAAAGAATCGCCATTTGTTAAGAGACAATGTTTACAGCCCCAACTGCTTGTTAAATGATGCTAGATTAACTTAGATTAGTCTTCGGTCTCCGGAGGGAGGGAGGGGAGATAAAATTTGAAAAAAAAAACTTTTTGGGCCTTCATTTGGAATTTTTCCCATTTTAATTTTCAGTCTCAAGAAACAGGGATCTCAATCCTTCTACCTCTCCTTCTTATGTTCATATTTTCTAGAAGAGGTGTTAATTCACGAATCAACTGAATTTGGAGCCGAATTTCGTGCGGAGTTGAAGAAAGTTACCATTGTTAATCTCTTTAGATAAAAGACGTATAGAAGTACGTCCTGTAGGCCCCGAGAGTGTTTTAAAAGATGTTATAGAATCAAGTCTCGACTTTTTCCAAATGATATGTTTCAAGTGGAATTTGAACAAAACTCGAGTGCCGTTTCTTTATATGTAGAATATAAAGGATACAGACCACACACTATGAGCGGTCCACATCCCTAGGGTCCTTAGATTTGGCTATTATCACAAATCAAACGCACTTGGATTGTATGACTTTAGATAAAAAATAGTTTAGAAGCCAATGCTACATTTCTAACATTAGTAGACCAACAGTCAATCGTAGGTTTAACCTCAAATAAATTGCAGTAGCTTGGTTTTGGTACCATTTGAGCCCGAACAAATATTTTCTGCAACATATAAAAAAATCAGCCTAAATTGGACGAGGTGAAATTGACAGATTTCGTCTTTTCTTCTAAAACGAAGACTTTTTTAACGCAACTTAGTTTGCACGTTTAGAAAGTCGGTAATAAGTAAATCTGGGACGTTATTACGAATATGCACTATTTTGTTTTGAACGCTCATGTCCAGTTTTCCTCCTCCCGCCCATAAACCAAGCGCTGATACAGGTCTGAGAGTTAACATTACGCAATTGAATCCATACAGAAAAAACTGGACTGCTAACGCAGAAAAGAAGTCTTCAATGTCAATTTACAACCCCTCCTCCCCTTTCAACCCTAAACGTGACCACCCCTAATTCCTAGAATCCAATAAGCAACTTCTCACAACTAGCAAAATCATTGGTTTTAATTTGAGCAAGAAATCATAGATAATTTTAAATTAAAAAAGGCTTGGGGATTCATCACATTTATTTAATTAATCACATGTCTATTTGATTATATTTAATTAGTCACATATTCGCTTTGGACCCGAGCATTGGAGCGACTAGTTCCTATGCAAGATTTGCAAGCAATGTCGCATTCGATGCAATTTCAGTTAAAGCAGCACCAATCACAATTACAGGATCCATTACAACCATGCTTCACAACGGTGAGACTTATTTTGGGTGCCGGTGAAAGATCTGTGAGAATAGGGTGCAGCATGCCCTGTTTAAGTCTCCATCCCCAGTTCTCTGGATCAAGGGCAGGGCTCTGAAGCCCAATCCAATCTTGTACTTGAAGGTTTGGAAACAGTGAAATTTAGCTGCCGCTGAAGTAGAATGTAGATCTTGGAGATGGACGAAAGTTGTACACGTTGCTACTTTCTGCTGAAAGTCTCGGTGTACGTAACTGTCAAGATTGTCAGTAGATTTTCCATCGTACAATATAGAAAATGCAACCTCTCCTGTAGCTTTAATCTCTTCTTTCGAAGCATCAGTTCTAGAAAACGTTGAATCATTTTCGGTAAACTATTCGTTGTCTCAGCCGTTTAAGTGCAATCCCTTTGCCAAGTTCATGTAGATGGGAAGTTGTGTCGCAGCCGAGAATTGCGTGAGCAAAAGGAAGCAGTTTGCAAGTTTCAGTTGCAATCTTCGTAACAATGGATTCGATGTCCCAAGTTACACCTGAAGTGGTTACACCTGAAGTGGTTGGCTTAGGCTCACTGTGCAGGTAAACCTTCTTGTGCTCAAGAATACTGTAATAAAGTAACAACACCAACAAGTCGGTATCATCACCAATAACTAAAGTGTTCAAAGTCTTCGAACACTCAACCGCTGTACGTAAAATAAGAGAGTCAGCATCCCCTTTAGCTTGGATGGTTCTCAGACCTTTGCCTCGTAGATAATCAGAAAGTACAAGTCTTATTTCAAAAGTCTTATTTCTGGAGTAAACAGTACTTAAGATGAGTCATATCTTTTGTCGAAGCAGCAATGTTGTAGCCATCAAAGACAAATAATGGAGTCTGGATGTTTGCTCAAAATTTGGTTCTAGTATCAGTCTAAGATCTTTGAATATGTTTCTTTCTTCACCCACGGAGCAAAGCGCCCCCGTCTAAGACGTAGGTGCCATTCAGACCATGTTTCACCCCAATAGTATTAATTTCTGATAGTCTTTTGATAGTTTTTGCTAGCTCTGATTTATTTGGCTTTCGGAACTTGCCAGAATCCTCAAATAGTGACGCAGGATAAGGCCAATCTTCATATTTAAGTGAAGATTCTTCGCCCATATTCATGTTTTTGGATCCAGTTAGAAGACATTGAAACAGAAATGAAGGGTCTAAACAGTGGATTTCTTCAGAGATTTTCCAGCCATTCCATCAAAAATATTCTTCCTGACTTACACTGCATTGTCGGCGCTCGCGTTTTCTGCGGCAGTCTTGCCAGCAGCAAGGCTTTGAAGCGATAGCACATCACCCTAGAAAGGAAACGACTACTCGACAAAGTCAATGGCTATTTCTATGTATTTGCAGTCCCTCAGGTGCCTTGAAATACTAGATTCTTTGTGTTTATTTTTGTATCATGCGAAACATCGGTCAGTTCTTACATCAAAAGATTAACATGAGCACACGCTGGACGTCCCATGAACCACTGAATTCTCTCTAATTCCGTCATTTCTATACCTCTAAGTCAATCCTGTTGCCATTTTCAGCTTTCTCATCAGTTCTTATTCTATGACCAAATCTGAGATAAAGCGGCTAAAAGTATGTCCGATCTTCTCGTGACATATAAGCCTTTTTCAAAAGATTGGAGTTTTTCAAAAGTGTTGGGCTTGTATGTTCAAGGCTGTTCATCTGCTATGGTAGATCCTCGACAACTTCGTGTAGTTGTTGTGACTAGCTACTGCAAGGTAAGGAAGCATGTCGGAAACTGTTTGCAAATGAAGTTTCCATTGACCATGAAGGCTAGATGGCACTCTTACCAATTTATGCAGAATTTTTTCACCAAATGGTATCTGAGTAACTTAGAGTGTCTGGTTCAACCCCGACCTTCTCTATATAAAACTTGGTTTGACGTGCATTCGAAGCTAATGGTTTTATAGTATAAACAACGCCAATCTCTTCAGATGATTTTGATAGCTTGACACGACACGACATTCTTGTCATACCGTATATATTATTATAAAGTTGTGGCCATCCTCCGTACATCTCAATCATTCTAGTTGAGAAGCAGTATTTGCTGACAATAAAATATATTCTTACTTTTGATGGTTCATAATAAAACATACGAGTAGGGTTAGTTATAACGGTTCCCGTACACATCAGGATATTCAGAACCTACCATTCCTTTTTGGTAGGCTCTTCCCGCAGTTAATCCTATGGAGAACTTGGTGCGATTTCTTTTTGGTAGGTACTTCCTGCGGAAAATCCTATTCAGAACGTGCCTTTCCTTTTTTTTCTATCGCAGATCCTATACAAAACGTGGTGCGATTCCTTCTTTCCTGTTGCAAATCCTATGGAACAGTTCCTTTTTTAGCGGCTGCAGCCATGAGTTCATACGGCCAACAGCTCTACTACGATATTTCTCAACTTTTTGTCATGCAAACATATGTGGTTCTCTGAGGGAAAGTCTAGGCGGTGTCTGACCTTTAACCTACTTCTAGGCCCACTTGCGTAGCATTCAAACTTCCACAAACAAAATAACATGGAAAATATGTTCTTAATGTATCCACGTATGTTAGAAGTTCAACCTCAAGTCATTTTTTATAGGGGAAACAAGGTTTTATATTTTGTACTATATGAACAGTTTTGACTCTTTCATCGCATTTTAGGAGTGGGGGCATTTAGATTTCCCAATATAGTGTAGCTTCACTGTCGTATTTTTTCTTGCTAAGTGTTATTTTTTTCATGTAGCTAAGACTAGACGATAATATATTTCTTCTTTCTCCAAAGTTTGTTTTCTGACACGCAAACATTTCATAATATACTCGAAAAGACATACCTTATTCGTACTATCATTTTTTTTTTCTTTTTTTTTTTGTCTTAAACTTTCGGTAAACATGGAGTAAGGTTATACGCCAAAATTCTCTTCGAGATTTAGAGTTTGACCGTATTTTCAGTTTCTTTTAGTATAAACCTTTTTTCGATTTCTTATTTTTTTGGAACTGATCTGTCTCAGATTTTGGAATGTCGTCTTAGGACATAAACCCTTGTAGAGTTTTAGAGTTTGACCGTATTTTAACTTTATTTAATATTCAATAAACTGCAAATTTTATGTTCTGGCCTTGGAAAGACATAGAGTTTTTGAGCCCCACTTATGTTAATTTCTACTCGTTTTGAGTTTTGACTTGGTTATTTATTGTGATTTCTGTTCGTTTTGGGTTTCCTTTATTTATTGATGCTGATTTTTGGTAGTTTATTTGATTTATTTCTCGGCAGATTATTTGATTTTAGTTTTGGCTCATTTTGGTTTAATGGAGTTCTTTACTTTTCTTTGAAAAACTTATTTTTTGGAAAGTTTCTTTTTTAATTAGTGCTCGAAAAATATTCTTTTGTCATCATTGTCGCATTTTCTTTATTTGTCTTAAACTTTAAATAATTTGAGATAATGTTGAGTTCTTTTACTTTTGTTTGAAAATTTTATTTTGTGGAAAAGTTTTCTTTAAATTAATACTCGAAAAGACATACTTTTTCTGTATTGTCACATTTTTTTTATTTGTCTTAAGCTTTTGATAACCATAGAATAAAGACACGACCAGGGATTTTTCTACATTTATAGCTCGGGATCTTAACATATACTAGAAAACACGGTCGCTACGGGAATCGAGGCACTACCATTAAATAATCCACTTATGTTAGGAGTTTGACCTCAAATCTTATTCTTCCAAAACCTGAATTTTCAACTTGGAGTACATATCATTTTTTTAGTCCCAACATTTTTTTCGACTTTATGTATACCCCAACATCTAACAATACTTGTAAAAAGGCTTTATTTTATAACTTCAGAACAATTTTTTTTTCTTAATATTCTTATCAAATTCCCATTTTTTCAACTTGAAGAACACGTATCTTTTTTCAGTCCCAACATTACTATTCGACTTTACACATACCCTAACACCAAACAAGACTTTTCAAAAGGCTTTATTATGTTATTTCAGAAGAAATTTTTTCTCAGTATTATTCTCAGACCCCGTTTTTTCAGCTCGGAGTACATATATCTTTTTTCACTCCCAACATTACTTTTTGACTTCATACATACCACCAAGCAATACTTTTCAAAAGGCTATATTATATCATTTTAGAACAAGTTCTTTGCTTAATTTTTCCTCCGCAACCTGTTTTCTGGACTTGGAGTACATATATTTTTTTTCACTCCCAACTTTACTTTTCGACTTTATGCATACCACCAAGCAATACTTTTCAAAATTCTTTATTACATCAGTTTAGAACGAATTCTTTTTTTAATGTTACCACCCAAAACTCCATTTTTCAACTTAGAATAAACATCTTTTTTCACTCCCAACATAACATTTTCGATTTTATGCATGCAACCGCAATGCTTTTCAGTGTCCGGTTATTTTCAGCTAATCCTATGATAATAGTGGTTTTAAAAGAAGGATAGGCGTGGTCCCGGTATAAAGCAGGTAGCAGTGAGAACAGTTTCCACAAAAGTTGAATTTTTTTTATTATTTTTGGAATAACTCATATACTTTTATTAACACTTTCAGACCTACAGGGGCCTCCTCTACGGTATTTTTCAAAGGAAGAAAAGTCTGGTCCCAGTATAAAGGACAAACAGTAAAAATCGTTAGCACCAAGACTGAAAATTTACTTCAAGTTTGACCCAATACTACAATAGTCAAATAAAAATATTTACGAAAATTTATCATTTATACATAAAATAAAAATATTAAGAACATGAAATTAAAAAAACTTAAAATTCAAGTTACATGAATTAAGAAAGAAAAAATGAAACACTTGATAAAACAAGAGCATAGAGCTCATATGACACTTGTGACGAGGCAAGAAGAGCTAAGAGCCAAGAGATCATATTGTATGAGCTCTAGCAAAATTCTATGAATCAATAGATTGATTTAAAAGGAAAATAAGAGTTTTAATGCTGGTCAGGATTTAAAATAAGAGCTCTGAGTCACGATGTCCTTCTAAATATCAAAATTCATTAAGATCGGATCACCCACTCATATGTTATAAATACCTAATTTTTTCTAATTTTTCCTCTCCCTTTAGCCCCCCAGATGGTCGAATCTGGGAAAACCACTTTATCAAGTCAATTTGTGCAGCTCCCTGACACGCCTACCGATTTTCATCGTCCTAGCACGTCCAGAAGCACCAAACTCGCTAAATCACTGAACCCCTCCCCCCAACTCCCCCAAGGAGAGCGAATCCAGTACGGTTCCGTCAATCACGTATCAAGGACATTTGCTTATTCTATCAACCAAGCTTCATCCCGATTCCTCCACTCCAAGTGTTTTCCAAGATTTTCCCCTCCAACTCCCCCCAATGTCAAAAGATCTGGTCGGGATTTGAAATAAGAGCTCTGAGAATGGATTCCTTCTAAATATCAAATTTCATAAAGATCCGATCACCTACTCGTAAAATAAAAATACCCCAATTTTCACGTTTTCCAAGAATTCCGGTTTCCCCCTCCAACTCCCCCAATGTCACAGGATCTGGTCGGAATTTAAAATTAGAGCTTTAAAGCGCAAGACTCTTCTAAATATCAAATTTCATTAAGATGGTCACCCTTTAGTAAGTTACAAATACCACAATTTTGAAAATTAACCCCCCCCCCCATCTCCACCAGAGAGAGCAGATCCGGTCCGATTATGTCAGTTACGTCTCTTAGAGAGGTTTTTATTCTTCCCATCCAGTTTCATCCTGATCTCACCGCTTTAAGTATTTTCTAAGACTTCCGGTTCCCCTCAACTAACCCCCCCCCCCAATTACGCTGGATCCGGTTGAGATTTAAAATAAAAATCTGAGTCACGATGTCCTTCTAAATATGAAGTTTCATGAAGATACGATCACTCCTTCGTAAGTTAAAAATATGTCATTTTTTCTATTTTTTCAAAATTAACCTCTCCCCCCAATAGAGCGGATCCGTTCCAATTATGTAAATCACGTAAATCTAAGACTTCTGCTTATTTTTCCCACCAAGTTTCTTCCCGATCCCTCCAATCTAAGCGTTTTCCATGATTTTAGGTTCCCCCACCCCAAACTCCCCCCAATGTCACCAGATCCGGTCGGGACTTAAAATAAGAGCTTTGAGACACGATATCCTTCTAAATATCAAAGTTCATTCAGATCCGATCACCCGTTCGCAAGTTAAAAATACCTCATTTTGTCTAATTTTTCAGAATTGACCCCCCCCCCCCAACAACCCCAAAGAGAGCGGATCCGTTCCGGTTATGTCAATCATGTATCTAGGACTTGTGCTTATTTTTCCCACCAAGTTTCATCCTAATCCCTCCACTCTAAGTGTTTTCCAAGTTTTAGGTTTCCCCCTCCCAACCCCCAACCCCCCCGCCTTGTCACCAGATCCGGTCGGGATTTAAAATAAGAGCTCTGAGTTACGATATCCTTCTAAATATCAAATTTCATTTAGATCCGATAACCGGTTCGTAAGTTAAAAATACCTCATTTTTTCTAATTTTTCAGAACCAACTCCCCCCAACTACCCCAAAGAGAGTGGATCCGTTCCGGTTATGTCAATCATGTATCTAGGACTTGTGCTTATTTTTTCCACCAAGTTTCATCCCGATCCCTCCACTCTAAGCGTTTTCCAAGTACTAGGTTTCCCCCTCCCTACTCTCCCCCCAATGTCACCAGATCTGTTCGGTATTAAAAATAAGAGCTCTGAGACACGATATCCTTCTAAATATCAAATTTATTTGAGATTCGATCACCCGTTCGTAAGTTAAAAATACCTCTTTTTTCTAGTTTTTCAGAATTACCCCCCCCCCCCAACTACCCCAAAAAGAGCGGATCCGTTCCGATTATGTCAATCATGTATCTAGGACTTGTGCTGATTTTTTCCCACCAAGTTTCATCCCGATCCCTCCACTCTAAGTGTTTTCGAAGTTTCAGGTTTTCCCCTCCCAACTCCCCCCTCCAATGTCACCAGATCTGTTCGGGATTTAAAATAGAAGGTCTGAGACACGATATCCTTCTAAACATCAAATTTCATTGAGATCCGATCACCCGTTCGTAAGTTAAAAATACCTCATTTTTTCTAATTTTTCAGGATTAACCCCCCCCCCCCCAACTACACCAAAGAGAACGGATCCGTTCCGTTTATGTCAATCATGTATCTAGGACTTGTGCTTATTTTTCCCACCAAGTTTCCTCCCGATCCCTCCACTCTAAGTGTTTTCCAAGATTTTAGGTTTCCCCCTCCCAAATCCCCCCCCCCCCCAAATGTCACCAGATCCGGTCGGATTTAAAATAAGAGCTCTGAGATACGATATCCTTCTAAATATCAAATTTCATAGAGATTCGGTCACCCGTTCGTAAGTTAAAAATACCTCATTTTTTCTAATTTTTCAGAATTACCCCCCCCCCCCCAACTGCCCCAAAGAGAGCGGATCCGTTCCGGTTATGTCAATCATGTATCTAGGACTTGTGATTATTTTTCCCACCAAGTTTCATCCCGATCCCTCCACTCTAAGTGTTTTCCAAGATTTTAGGTTTCCAACTCCCAACCCCCCCCCCCAACCCCCAATATCACCAGATCCAGTCGGCATTTAAAATAACAGCTCTGAGACACGATATCCTTCCAAACATCAAATTTCATTGTGATCTAATCAACCGTTCGTAAGTTAGAAATTTTTCTATTTTTTCCAAATTAGCGGGGCCCGCACTCCCCCCCCCTCCAGATGGTCAAATCGGGAAAACGACTATTTCTAATTTAATCTGGTCCGGTTCCTGATACGCCAGCCAAATTTCATCGTCCTAGCTCACCTGGAAGTGCCTAAAGTAGCAAAACCGGGACCGACAGACCGATAGAAAATTATAGACTTATTCTGAAAAATCATAAATTAATCTCTTAATTCCTTAAAAGAAAAGAAAAAAAAAGAAATACTCATGTCATTAAAAAGGCCATTTTAGCCCCCCTTGTCGCTTAGTCGAAACCCAGATCCCTCCAAGAGAGTCTGGGCACAGACCGGACTTCCCCCCCCCCCAGTGGTTGCGAGCCGGTCAGAGACCCCTTCGGACTGAGCGGGATCACACCGCATTACGACTCAAAAGCTCTATGCCTTCCCAGGGCTATAACATAAAATTGCAGTTTACCGAATATTATAACAAAGTGAAAATATAGTCAAACTCTAAAACTGTAGAAGGGTTTATGTCCTAAGACGAAATCCCATGATCTGAGTTTGATCATTTCTAAAAATAACAAGAAATCAGAAAAAGAGGTTTGTATTAAAAACCCAAGTGAAATTATGGTCAAACTTCAAAACTTTAAAAGAAGTTTGGTGAATTCCTTTACTCTATGTTTATCGAAAGTTTAAGACAAATAAAAAAATGAGATAGTACAAAAAGGATGTCTTTTCGAGTGTATTCTGAAATGTTCGCGTGTCAGAAAACAAACTTTGGAGAAAGAAGAAAAGATTATCGTCTAGTCTTAGATGCATGAAAAAAAATTACGCTTAGCAAAAAAAAAATGTGACAGTAAAGCTACACTATCTTGGGAAATCTAAAGGCCCCCCAAAAATGCGATAAAAAAGCCAAAAATATTCATTGAAAACAAATATGATATGAAAACTGGACTGCACTGCAAAACGTAAAACCCCATTTACTGTATAAAAGAAAAGACTTTTCTTTTTCTTTATTATCACGTTATCTTTATTTGTCCTGAACTTTCGATAAACATAGAGCAAGGATATACTCCAAACTTCTTTTATAGTTTTAGAGTTGACCACATTTTCACTTGGTTTTAATATGCAGTAAGCAACAATTTCATATTCTGGCCTTGGGAAGGTATAGAGCCTTTGAGTCTTACTCATGTTGATTTCTGCTGGTTTTGAGTTTTGACTTGGTTATTTATTTTAATTTCTGTTCGTTTTGGGTTTCATTTATTTATCGACGCTGATTTTTGGTAATTTGCCCTTGATATATTGTTTTATTTTATTTCTTGGTCATTTTTGATTTAATGGCCTTCTTATACTTTTCTTTGAAATTTTATTTTGTGAAAAAAGTTTTTTTTAATCAATACTCGAAAAGACATACTTTTTCTGTATTGTCACATTTTGTTTATTTGTCTTAGGATTTGATGAATCTAGAATAAAGATACAACCAGGGATTTCTCTACATGCATAGCTAGGGACCTCTACATATACTAGAAAACATGGTCGCTACGGGATTCGAGGTGCTACTATTAGATAATCCACTTGTGTTAGAAGTTCAACCTCAAGTCGTTTTATTTGTAGGTAAAATGGGGTTTTACCATTTGCGGTACAGGGTAGTTTTCTTATCATAATTTCCTACAATAAATATTTTTGGCTTTTTATCGTGTTATTTTTTTGGGAGGGGGGGGTGTAAGTGCTTTAGATTTCCCAATATGGTACAACTTCACTGTTGTATTTTTTTTGCTAAGCGTCCTCAGGACATAAACTCATCTAGAGCTTTTAGAGTTTGACAATATTTTCACTTTGTTTTAAATATAAACTATTTTCCGGTTTCTTATTATTTTTGGATTGATCAAAGGGGAATTCCTCTTAGGACATAAACCCCTCTAGAGTTTTGCCGTATTTTCACTTTGTTTTAATATTCAGTAAAGTGCAAATTATATTTCGGCCTTGGAATAGCATAATGGTTTTGCGCCCTACTCATGTTATTTTCTGCTCATTTTAAATTTAACTCTGTTATCTATTGTAATTTTTGTTCGTTTTGGGTTTCATTTATTTATCGATGCTTATTTTTGATAGTTTACTCTTGGTTTGTTTTCGCTCATTATTGGTTTAATATCGTTCTTTACCTTTCTTTGAAAAATTTACTGGGTGAATTTTTTTAATTAACACTCAAAAAGACATAGCTTTTCCTTATTCTCAATTTTTTTTTGGTGAATTCCAACACCTTCTAGAGAAGGTGTTCACCTTCTCTAGAAGGTGAACACCTTCTAGAAATTAAAAACCATGTTTTACTTTTTCATTTTCATAACATTCCTCTCAAACCTTTTTTTTTTTTTTTTTTTTTTTTTTTTTTTTTTTTTTTTTTTTTTTTTTTTTTTTTTTAATTGAAGCACACACATTATTTCTTTCCAAACATTTCTTTTTCGACTTTTTCTTTATTATCAGATTTTCTTTATTTGTCTTGAACTTTCGATTAACATTGATAACATAAGCAAACTTCTTTCAGAGTCTGACGGTATTTTCACTTGGTTTTAATATTCAGTAAACTGCAATTTTATGTTCTGGTCTTGGTAAGGCATAGAGCCTTTGAGCCCTACTCATGTCAATTTCTGCTCGTTTTAAGTTATGACTTGGTTATTTATTGTGATTTCTGTTTGTTTTAGGTTTCATTTTTTTATCGACGCTGATTTTTGGTAATTTACCCTTGATATATTATTTTATTTTATTTCTTGGTCATTTTTGATTTAATTGCCTTTTTACTTTTTACTTTTCTTCGAAATTTTATTTTGGGGAAAAAGTTTTTTTTTATTAATACTCGAAACGATATACTTTTTCTGTACTGTCACATTTTCTCTATTTGTCTTAAGCTTTCAATAAACCTAGAATAAAGATACCACCAGGGATTTCTCTACATGTATATCACGGGATCTTCAACATATACTAAAAAACGCGGCCGCTAGGGGATTGGAGAAGCAACCATTAGATAATCTATTTATGTTAGAAGTTCAACCTTAAGTCGTTTCTTGTATACGGGAAGTGGGGTTTTACCTTTACAGTACAGTGTAGTTTCTTATAATATTTTCTTACAATGAACATTTTGGGCTTTTTGATCGCATTTTGAGGGGGTTCTTTAGATTTCCCAGTATGGTGTATCTTTTCAAAAGTATGTCTTTTCTAGCACTGATAAAAAAAAAACATGTTTCACAAAATAAGTTTTTCAAAGAAAAGTAAAAGAACTCATTTAAGCCAAAAATTAGCAAGGAATAAAATCAAATAATCGACCAAGGATAAAACTACCAAAAATCAGCATCGATGAATAAATGGAACCCTAATGAACGGAAATTAAATAAATAACTATAACGTATATGGGTATAATGATTATTATGAAGGCTACTTCTTTTTTTTATTTTGCTATTTTGTCCCGTGATATCGAACAGTTCTTGGTAACGAATTGTAAGTAAGGGATGATACGGCTCAATAGTAACTGAAGCTCAAAACACGGAATTCTGGTACCAGTAGATATATATAAAAAAAATTGGCTTATTATGTTGATTCCAAGTAGATAAGTTTCATTAAGTTTAGTGTTACAGATCAAAGGCTCTGAGCCTTAGAAAATTTGCCCGATTTCCGGGAATGGGGGAAAAACCCTAAAAGTTGATTAATATTAATGAAAATCACACCATCAGTTCAGCATATCAGAGAACCCTATTTCAGCGGTTTTAACGTCCTATCTTCAGAAATGTTGAATTTTCTTTTCTTTTTTTTGCCGGATCAAGAATCACGGATGCGTGTTTATTTGTTGTTTTTTGTTGCTTTGTTTTTCCCAGGGGTGATTGTATTGGCCCTGTGGTCCTAGATAACGGGAGAGGGCTAATTTTAACGAAAATTAAAAGTTCTAGTGCTCTTTTTAAGTGACCAAAGAGATTGGAGGGCAACTATGTCCCCTCCCCCGCCAATTTTTTCCAAAATTATCCGTCAAAATTTTGAGATACTATTTTGTTCATCATATTTAAAAGGCCCAGTAACTATGTGCTTGGATATAACATAAACACCCACCCCACTTCCCCAGGGGAAATGTCTTTAAGTTATAAAATTTGCCCATTGTTTACGCATAGTATTTTTTATTGGGAATTATGCATAGATTTCGGTTGGGGGGTGGGAACAAATTTTCTACTGGGGGTTTTTCCACAGAGGGATTTTCCGCGAGGAGGGAAGTTTCCAGGGGATGAATTTGTTTGGAGATATTTTACACTGGGGAAGTTTGCCAGAATTCCCATACAAAATTATTTTTATTTGTCTTGTTATTTTTTTCGTCTCAGTTTTACTTGTGGAGTTGTTAAGGGTGATTATCCAGGGTAAATTTTCACCAGGATTGAATTGTCTAGACCATATCTCGATGGGAGGGGGATATCTCTGTGCAGGTGAGGTCATATTTCCTGGTACTATTTAAAAAAAATGATCAGGAATTAAATTAAAAAAAAACAAGTTTTCAATTGAAAGTATGGAGCAACATTAAAACTTTAAACAAACAGAAATTGTTACGTATATGAAGCAGGTTCCCCCTCCTCAACCCCCTAAAGTTTGAATTTTGTCCCAATTCTATAAGACTGACTCCCGAAATATAAGGGTCGTTTAATTAGAACAATAAGAAGCTTTTTTAAAAGTGCTAAAAAAATTTAGCGTAAAGAGGGAAGTGTTGAGGAGGGGGCAACCCTCTTTATATACGTAATAATTTATTTTCGTTTTAAGTTTTAATGTTGATCCTTACTTTCAGTTGAAAACTTTTTTTTTTATTTATACATTCAAGTCACCAATTTCTTTCGCTTTTTGAATTGTTTGATGAAAAGTTGACGGTACATTTTTAGGTCAAATTATGCGGTGGCTGCTGTATTTTATGTGCCGCACTGTGTATTGTTATAACTGTGGCTACAATAGTTGTTCATATGTCACGCTTACAAAGTTTACACGAATGTGTTTACCAGGCCCAACGCCACAGCTGTACGTGCACAGTTCGACTACCCACGGTTCTCCAGACATCACTGAATAGCAATCAGCTTACGCTACAGTCGAAGAATATTGACCTTGGGTATGAAGAAGGTAGAGTATAAATTTTCTTGATGGCAGGTTGATTGAATGTGAAAATGTCTTTAGTGCTTATCTAAGCCTCAGTTGGGTAGATTTCAATCTAAAGGATATTTTGCTAAAATTCCACTTCTCCGATCTTTTACTCAGTTTTTTTTTTTTTTTTTTTTTTTTTTTTTTTTTTTTGAAACAAGATCAGAGTTCTCACAATTTCTTGAAAATTGCTTTCTGGCAAAACAAACTAGATCTTGCAAAGCTATGATCAGTAATATTTCATTCACGGCTCTCTGACTTTTTGGCAATAATTACCATAGGCCTACTACTAGATAACCTAACTCTAAATGACATAAGAGAAAAATAGATAATGAAAAATGATTTAGACCAATCAAACCAAGCATATTTCATTTATTAAAAAAAAATACAATATAATACATATGAACTATAACATTCAGCCTTATAACAACATACTTATATTTCAAAAGTCTAGCAGGATAATGACTGAAATCATCCCGTAAATAGATTGAATTTATTTAGTTAAGAGTTTTCTCCAAAGCTCCTGACGTTGGGGCACCTAGCTCCTTCCACTAAAAAATTTCGCCCGCAATTCTGCGTTGGTACCCTTACTTTACTTGCACAACTTTTATCAATTGCTGCAATTTTTTCCTCGTATACACTTCTTTCGTTCTTGAATTGTAATTTCATAAAAGAGTTGTACGTCAAATTGTTGTTTGATATCACAATAATAAAGATCAGCAAAAATAGATACACTGTATTTTCCTCCTGAATGAATTTAACGTTAGTTTTGAATACGAGTTTGAATGTTAATTTTCTCTCTTTAGAAATATGTTTACATTCATTTTGCCTTCTGTGTTTTCTAATCAGCGGTGTTGCGTGGAGAAAGATTTTCAAGTTCAATCTGTCCCACAAAATGGTTAAAATATCATGTCATAATAATTTGTACTCTGTACCTTTATAATAGCTATAAAAGAAATATTTCACGTTCTTCCCCCTCTTAAAACCTTATCCAAAATGAATTCTTGGCTATTCCCTTTTATATGTAATTGATTAAAAAATATCGAAAAAGAAATTTTCTTAAAGGAAAGTAAAGAGCCGTATTAAGCTTAAGACTAGCAGAAATAAATTACTACAGTAATTTATAACGAACAAAACTTAAATAAGCAAGCATACGAATAACAAGTCCTAATAGAAATGAATAAATAAATCTTAAAACGAGTAAACATTAAATTGAATACTCAAGTTAAACTTAAAACAAACAAAAATCATTACAAACTGAAGTTTGGCTATTGCCTCCTTCTCCCTTCTAACCATAGAAGTCTAAAGCTCATTGTGTATTTTGCATTATATTGGAAACCAAATGTGTCTTGAACAGCCATTAGAAAAAAAAACTATTAAGATTAAACTTCATATTTGATATATAATCATTAAATATCTCAGATTTTTTTATTTCATTGTAATTTTATTTTTATTTTTCAATGTTGTAAACATAAAATGATAATTGTAATATAATTCGTTTTCAGTAAAGTGTAAATGACGCAGTAGGCTTTAGACTCGTATGACTAGGGAATGGGAAGGGAGCAGTAGTCAAACTCCTGTTTGTAATGATTTTTGTTTGTTTTTAGTTTGACTAGAATAATGAATTTAATTTTTACTCCTTTTAAAATTTGTTTTTTCATTTACATTAGTACCTTTTATGTGTATTTTTACTATGATTATTTAATTCTTGTTCTTTATGGGTTTCATTTATTGTTTATTAGTAATTTCTGTGCGTTTTGAGTTTGTTTTACAATGGGGATTTATTTCTGCTAGTCCTAAGTTTAATATGGCTCTTTACGTTTCTTTGAAATACTCCTTTTTCGGAAAATGTTTCAATTATTTTTTCTGTTCGTTTTTGATTGTCATAGTTTCAAGTTTTCCAATATCCCCCGCTTCAGTATTGTCTTTTTTTCGACATCAAAGTCTTAGATTATTAAAGTTATGTTTTTTTTTACATTAAATTCAATGTTCAACATCCTCCTTAGCATTTCCTGAAAATGGTCACAAATAGATGTAGTAACAGGTGAAAGCAGTCGAACTCAAATTTGCAAGTCATCGCAGTTAAAAGTAGTCACAGTTGCAGTCGTAACCAATCTCACTTGCAGCCGCAATAAAAGTAGTAGTAGTAGTAGGGGACATGAAAGTTTCAAGTTAATACCCTTGCCCGTTCCTAAGATAGTGCAGATACGAATTTTGATAGCTTGGATGCTGTTAGTTTCTTTTTATTTAGCTATACTTGCCCCTCAACATTTGCTAAAACTTTGCTTCAATACCTTTAGCCTTTTTAGACACACCCAGGATCAAATATTCCTCCCTTTATCAATGATAAAATGGTATGTAAAAAATGAACAAAATAAATTTCATAATTTACATTCCTTGCCCCAGCTATTGTCAGAGCATGGATTCCCCAGAGTCATAGCTATTATACGTTTTGGCTATTTTGAATAAAGTGGCCTTTTGAAATTTTCACCAGTATTATGGGCGCATCCAAAAAGGCAAGAGGCGGTTGGTTGGGGTTATTGCCCTCCATTCCTTTGTTCAACATCCCCATCAACATGCGTTTAAAGTTTCAACTTAATACCATAGCTGTTCCTTAAATATTGTTGTTGTGTCTTTTTGACAATCCCCTTACATTTAGTTTGTTTTGACCTAATTTGGAATCCACGTTTATATTTTCTAAGAGTTTTACCTGAATACCCTTAGCCTCAAACTTGCCCTCTTTTCCCGATTAAATAAAAAGAAAAGATTTTTCTTTATAAAAAAGTAAAGAACTAAGCTATGTCTCGAGTAGAGAAAAAAAGGAGAAAAAAATACCAAAAATTATAATGAACAGTGAACCAAAAGTTAAAAGAAACAGATGTTAGACTTAAAAAAAATTACCATTAATGAACTTATAATATACCAAAAATAAAATAAAACTATTACTTAACTAAGACTCGAAATGAGGAGAAATAACTAGATATATGAACTGGGAAGTCGTCCGCCGTGTACCCCAATTATAGTTAAATAAAAAAATTAAAAGACAGATGTTAAAGTTAAAAGAAACAGTTATTGCACTTCATGAAAAATGAACTTATAAAGTACAAAAAAAAAAATCATATTCAACTCAAACTCAGAACGAACAGATATTTCTAGCTTATGAACTGCGACGTCGTCCTCATTGACCCCTAATTATAGCCCAATTGTACCCCCATTATTAGTAATGGTAGTGGCCTGCAAGTATCGCCTTTTGGTCAATTGATATCCCTCTTTAAGCATTTCTTGAAAGTTCCAACCTAATTCCCTAATCCACTCCTAACGAACCTCTTATAAAAATAATTGGAAACTTATATAACTTACAACACTTTGCCCTAGGAGATGTGGGGTGTTGTGTCATCCCCGGAGATATAGTTATTTGACTTTTCAACTATTTTGAACAAGATAGCAATTCCACAATTTTGATCAGATACCTTTGATGAGATTACATCTAAAAATTGCTTGGGAGGGGGACTGATCACCCTGCAATATCTCTTCAACATTTGAGCAGATGATTTTTCTTTAATTAATCCATGCTCGTTTTAACAGAAGGAAAACGAGAAAATATGGGTCCATTCTACTTCATAATATGTTCAACATCAATATTTTTCCAAAAATAATGCCTTTGAAACTTTGTCATCAAGTAAGAATGTCAACCTAGTGATTTGCAAAATCGAAAAATGTTTTATGCTTGCTGCGTCGTCACGTTTGCTCAAGTCCATTTTTTTCTCTGATATTTAGGATGCTTATGCTTCCTATAATCTATCAGTTTAAGATTAGAAGATCTTGTTTCAAAACTTTCAAAAGTGGAAATGGATACACCCTCTATACCAAACAGTTCGTGATAATGAAGTGTAGTAAGGACCAATCTGACTCAATAGTAACCGAAACTCTAAAAAAAATTTATGCTGATTGTAAATATATAAGTTTTGTCAAGTTTAGTCGTACCCGTCATAAGTTACGAGCCTTAGAAAATTTGCTACATTTTAGAAGATAGGGCAAAACACTCCCTAAAAGTAATAAAATCTTAACGAAAATCACACCATCAGATTTCTACAAAATCTACAAAAATGTGGAATCTTTATTTTTTGCCAGAAGACAGATCACGGATGCGCGTTTATTTGCTTTTTTTCAGGGGTAATAAAAGTTCTAGTGCCCTTTTTAAGTGACCAAAAATTGGAGGGCACCTAGGTCCGATCGGAATTGTCCGATCAAAATTTTGAGATACTATTTTGTTTATCATAGCTAAAAAGCCCAATAACTATACCTTTGGATAAAACTCCTCCCACGCTCATACGTGGGAGGATCTTTCCATGGAGAAATTTATCATGAGGGAAGAGAATTTCCATCAAGGGGCCTGCAGGATTTTCTAGCATTGACTGAAAAAAAACAATGAAAAAAAAAATGTTTTTTTTCAGCTGGAAGTAAGTTGCAGCATTAAAACCTAAAACGAAGAAATTATTACGTACATAAGGGGGTTTGTGTCCTCCACAATACCTCGCTCTTTATGCTAAAGTATTTTTAGTAATTTAAACTATTCTACGGCCTTTTGAGATTCAGCGGTCATTCTTAAAGAATTGGGACAAAATTCAAGCTTTAGTCTAAAGAGTTAAGCATTGACGAGGGGGCGGACTTTAACTTTAACTTCTTAGAGTACTTTCAAATTTGAAATACGGCTGCTATTTAGATGTGGGTAATATGTTACTATATGATGTCACACAATCTATCTTAATGCTTTGACTTATCATGTATCTTTACTTAGACAGCGCTATAGCGATGCCTGTGATTTTTGTTCGGCTTTATGGGACCCGTCGATATCAATACTATTTATGCATATAAATCGGTGAACCCACAAACCAATCAATTTAATAAAAAATCATATGAAATATTTCAGTAAGTCATGTATATTAAAAGTTTTGTAGGCTGCAACAAATTAAATCTTACAGAGTCAAAATCCATTCAAAATTAAGAGAAAATGAATAGTGCGAGTCCGGGGCTATTAAATTTTAGAGCTGAATTACGAGATTGAGCATCCTGTGGTGGGCTTGGGGGAAATGGAAGGGGGATACGTACCGCAGCATTAGTCGTGCATCTGGCTGAAAAAAACCGATTGTGTGAGACATTTACCTCGCCAACCCGGAAACTTGCTTACGCTAGTTTATACAATTCGTCTGCAGCAGCTCATTGCTGACAATTTTAGTAAAAGCCAAGCATAAGTACTAATATTTATGACTGTTAATGTGTGTTTTTTGCTCATAATTAATTGCGTAATGCTTTTGAATTAACCATGTAGTGTGTTTTATAAATAGTTGCTTTTCTTCACTACCGCTTGAATCCCCCATTGCACTTCCCCCCCATTTTTCAATGGGGGCTGAAGGGCCAAGAAACGGAGATCAGCACCGCCGGTACGGACTGTAAAGTCTAATGCCGTATCCTTTACCTTTTTTACCTTTTACCGCTTGAATACCAACTACTTCAATAGCAACCCCTCTTGCCCCACCCCACCAATAAAATATTGTAGCTGCCCCCCCCCTGATTACTACTAGACGGTCTTAACAGTACTGCTGAATTTCTTTGAATGTTTAATTGCTGGATTTTTTTAATTCCGTCAGAGGTTGTATAAAAGCAATTCAAATTAATGTTTTTCTATTATTTTTTTTTCTGATTAAAAAGAAAGCTTGTTCATTGTGGGTTATTTTATTCATGTTCATCCATATATTACATCATCCTTGAATTGGAAAAGATACAGATTGATGATCCTTTGCTTAATAATCAATCTGTAGATATTGTTGATTACTATGTTGCAGCATAAGCGTATGTAGTAATTAAAAAAAAATGTTGCCGAAGTGTGTATGATAACATAAACTAGTTTAGCAAGAAAGTACAATTTTAGCTATAACAAGATTTTTTTCAATTGGACCAATTGGAGAGAGGCGGAAAGAGAGAGAGAGAGGGAGGGAGAGGAAGAGACGAAGGAGTGAGATAAAGAGAGGGCGAATAGTATAAGTGGTAATCGTAGCAACTATCGAGTAGGAGAGCTGCTTCAAAAAGCAAAACACCCTGTACAAATAAGGGTACTTGTCTATTATATAAAACACAATCGAGAAGTGAGGTTTGGTTATTGCTAATTTCAAAATTTTGAAAACCACAACTTGGAAATATGCTCCCGGAACGCAGTGTTACACTTCTAAAAATCTAAGCAAATCAAAGCAGTGTTCTATCACTACTCAAAGCAAACTAACCGGCCTCCTCAAGGATCGCGTTAATAATGAACTAAAATGAACTAGGTCAAAAATCGCGTTAATAATGACCTTTTCTTTGACTTTGAGACGGTCGGCCGACGCCAGAGGTCCCAATTTAATAATTCACAAAGAACCTTCACAATTTTCCTAATATAGTATTCTGTTTTCATCATATTTTATTGTCATCAAAATTCACTTCTCCAGTGTGTTTTATATAATAGACAAGTACCCAAGTAAGTGAATTATTCGAAATACAAGTTACAAAACATGAAATTTCAAAACAGTACAGCTAAAAGACCCGCACACGTGCTTTTTAACTTGGCTATAACAATAGGTGTATCGAACTAAAGTAGCTGTTGAAAATATGGCTCCCATATAAACAGGCACCCGAAGGTCACCTAAGACTCTTAAGGGACGTATTAATCAAGTCCCTGTCTTTACGAACTCTTTGGAATTCCGTCGCAAGTATTATGCATAGTAATTACCATTTCTAGTCATTAAAATCAAATTAATCATTAGTACGTCAATCAATGGCCACGACTTTACGGCTACTGAAGCAAGGCAAATACATTCAAGCCTAAGACGTGTTTTTGACAAAAAAAATTATATATTTTAATTAGATAAAAAGGCAAATTTTTTTCAACTGAAAGTTATGAGCAGCATTAAAACTTAAAAAACTTAATCTTTGTTGTGTCTGTTCTTTAATTCCTCACTCTTAATGCAAAAGTCATACAGTTCTTCTATGTACGTATAGGTTCATTATGAATTGGGCCGTGTTATTAATGAGACCTATTTAACTATATTCTGCCTAAAATTTCACGGCAGGAGTAATTGATGCAGTAAAGTTATTTGTTTGAAAAAAAGCTGTAATTCAAATTTTTAGTGAATATACTCAATTATCAAACAATTCGTGGTAACGAAGTTTATGAAGGAGTGACCCAAGCTAATAGTAACCGAAACTCTTAAAATAGAAGTTTTGATAATAATATGTGTATCGAAAGAATCGGGTTTTACGGTAATTAAATAGAAAAAATTTCTTGTTTAAGTGACGCAATTCTCCTAAATCCTTCGCTTTCTAGACTAAAGTTTGAATCTTTGTCACATTTCTTTAAGGCAGGACGCATTTTCAAGGAATCTTCCTATACCTCCCATGTTAACCATTTGGAGTTTGCCTGACGTTCTTGAATTAGTGATTTCGGCGGTTTTTATGTCAATAGAAATAAAAAAAATCTGGTAAATATTTTGATTTAATCAAATCTTAAATCCGACAATTATTTTTTTTATAATTCCAAAATAATTATAAAACCTATTTTGGGTTTGCATTCTAGATTACTATACTTGACACTGTTGTTGTGGGGTATAAAAAAATAGAGCAAAAAATTTACTATTCAACAATCAGAAACTTATTTCTATAATACATACTTCCTGGCTGCAGTCCCTTCAAATACTTTACATATTTGTGTTCTGAAGTCAAAATTCCCCTCAGAAGACTAGATCCAGCTGTAATCGGAGCGTGTGAGAATGCATAAATTACACCAAGGAACTAACCATTCGGATTGTTCAGGAGCGATTCAGTCAAGTATTAGTTAGTTGTAACCTGTTTAAACAGAGTCTAGAGAATAAGTAGCGTGCAGGCATCAAACTGCCGGTTAATAAATACATATAAAAAATTATATTGTATAGATAATTACAAGAAGAATTTCAGTTTCAGTTTTGATCTGTTTTGATGATGATTTCAATGACTGAAAATGATTTCAGTTTTGATCTGCTTTCACTGAATGGAGTGAATCTTGATTATTTTAATTTGATGGTTGCTCATGATACTTTTCCCCTTGTGAATATTCCAGCACGTGTTAAGAGTCATTCAGCCACTCTCATAGATAATATTTTTGCTGGTTCCAAGTATCTGGACCGTAGTTATGCTGCTGCGGTTCTATACCCTTGTTTGGACTTTTTTTCCAGATGTTGCAACGATACCTTGTGGTCGAATAAAGAGAATTGAATTAAAAAAGTGAAGAATCGGCCGTTAAAAAAAGAGAATTTACAGAAGTTTAGTGAAGAGTTAACAAGCATTGATCTTAGTGAAATTTTAGATATGAAAGATGACGCTTCTTGTGTATTTGATCGCATGATGGGGATCATACACCCTATATATGATAAGACTTGGCCATTGAAACGTTTGAAACCACACAAGGATGAGCCCAGGAAGCCTTGGGTAACTACGGAAATTTTTGAACCTTCAGCTTTAAAAAATCAATTGTATGCGGATTGTTTAAATAGTGAGTGTACCTAAAAACTGGAAGAATTCAAATAATACGCAATAAAGTGAACTCGGTGAGAAGAAGTGCTAAAAAAGAATACTTTGTGAATCAATTGAGTTTAAACAAGAATAATACTAAAGGAACTTGGAAGATTATTTATTATCTATTGGAAAAGAAGAAAGAAACTTCACCCAAGTCTCTTCCAAGGAGAAACTGTTAATGATAAAGCTATTATTATTGATAGATTTGCTGATTTTTTTTTAAGTATTGGCCAAAATGTACAGGCAAAGGGCTGATGAATTCTAATAATGATTTCCTGGACTAAGAATTTGTGGATGAAACAGTAACTGGAAGTGAAATTGAATTTTAGCCGTGTACTGGAGACGAAATTCTGAAGGTTGTGAAAACAATGAAATCTAATTCAGCAGGGACAGATGGCATTAATCTTGGGACTTCTAAATCAATGAAGTTTTATTTACTGCCATGCCTCGTCCACATAATCAATATCTCCCTCTAAACCGGCGTATTCTCTGATCCACTTAAAAGGGCTAAAGTCACCCCCCTTCACCAAGGTGGTTCTAAGCTAGATTTTCAAATTTATAAACCGATATCAATCCTACCCCTGTTTTTCACAATTATCTGAAAAAATTGTGCATAAAAGGCTTTATTATTACCTTACGAAAACAGGGATGTTAAATGAACCCAGTTCGGCTTAAGGAAAGGTCACTTGACGTTGGACGGCGTTCATTCCCTCTGGGCTACTGTAAATAAATACTTTGAACGTGGTAAAACTCCTTTGACTATTTTTATTGAATTTAGAAAAGCGTTTGAGACAGTGGACTTCTAAATTTCACTTAAACGTCTACAATCATTTGGAGTTCGTGGTAACTATCTGAAGTGGTTTGGTAGTTTTTTGAGTGGTAAATCTCTTTAAGTTGTATTAAATAATTGTTTTCCTCTCCTTTTCAAGTGAAGTTTGGTGTACCTCAGGGATCTGTCTTGAGACCACCTCTGTACCTTGTGTATGTTGATTTTATGCGTTTCTACTTACCTGAGTGTTTTATTACAACTTTTGCGGATGATACTATTTTAACCTTGTCTAGTCGATCCATCGATGATTCGTTGTTGAAAGTAAATAAGGTTTTAAATTCTTTTTTGTATTTAAAAGTTTGAGCCTTTTGTCAGTGAATGTTAAAAAAAAAACTAATTTTATGATTTATATAAGAGTTGGTAAGCAGTCATGTGTTGAAGGAGAGATATTTTTTAATAATAGGTATTTGTCACAGGTGCATGAAGTGCACTATTTGGGCTTCCAACTTGATTATAATTTGTCTTGGAGGCCCCATAGTGATCTTGTTGCAGCTAAAGTTGCTAGAGGTCTGGGAATTTTGCGCCGATTAAGGCATGTTTTACCATTATCAGTTCTTCTATTACTCTGCAATACTATTGTTGCGTCTTATATTTAATGGTTGTGTTCTCTGGACTAGTAACTTTTATGCAAATTTTAAAAGGGTGCAGATTCTTCAAAATAAAACATTACGTCTTCTTGGTATTTATTTATAAAATGTAAACGATACTGCGTCGCGTTTTAAGAAATTACGGGTGCTTAATATTGGTTAGATCCGCGATTATCAAGCTGCTATTTTTGCTTATCGGTGTTGGGATGATCTAAGTCCTACAGTTTCTACTGATTTTTCTTTTTTTTTCGCGTAAATCGTTCGATATACAGGCATGCGGTGAGGGAGGCGGACAATCCTGTTGTTGGGTACCGAGACACCACACTCGCAGGCTCGGGAATTAGGTACTTAGCTTTGACTATTTGGAATAATATCCCAGCTGGCATTTGGGAGGCTGAACACATTGGGTCATTTAAAATAAAGCTAAGAAACATTTATTGGGAAAGGATAATTAATTTTGGTATTGTTTGATAGTTCAGAGAGTGTTTTTGTCTTCTTTTTTTTTGGTAAATAATGTTTGTTATTGGTTGAGAGTTAGAGGATTGCAGCCGTCCGTCATCAGGCTTTTCGAGCCTTTCCTGGACGGTTGTATTTATATATAGTTTATTTTGTAGTTATTAGTAAATAAAATGAATTTCTCTAGATTTCCTGGCATTATTTAAAAAAGAACATGAATTAAATAAAAAAATTCTACTGAAAGTAAGGAGCAACATTAAAACTTGAAACGAATGGAAACCGTTCCGTATATTAGGGGATCTGCCCCCTCCTCAATACCCCGCTCTTTACGCTTAAGTTTGACCTTTTGTCTCGATTCTTTAAGAACGATTCTTGGAACACAAGGACCGTGTAGTGAGAATAAGAACCTTTTTTAAAGGTTCTTATAAAACTTTAGTATGAAGAGAGGGGTAATGAGGAGGAGGCAGTCCCCACATATACGGAACAACTTTTGTTCGCGTTAAATTTCAATGTTACTCCTTACTGTCAATAGAAAAACTTTTTTTTTGTTAAATATATTAAACATTCAGTTTATTTTCATTGGTTCTTTCTAGTCATCTTGATTATTATAGTAATTTTATATTTATTTGTCGTCGATATTATGAAAAACAAAATCATAGTGATCAAGATACATGTAGTTTTCAATAAAACAAAAATGACGCAAAAAGATTTTTTAGACTTTTACGGTTAAGGAAGGGGAAAAGGGGAGTAGCCAAACTCGTGTTTGTAACAATTTTTTTTCCGTTTTAAGCTTGACTTAAACATCCAATTCAATTTTCATTTATTTTAAGATTTCTTTCTTCATTTAAGTTAGGACCTGTTATCTCTATTATTTCTATGATTGTATATTTATTGTTTCTATAGTATATTTGATTTCTGTTAGTTTTCGGTTTGATTTATTGTTTAACGATAATTTCTGGTCGTTCTGAATTTCAATTATTATAGGAATTTGTTTCTGCATGTCTGAAGTTTAATATTGCTCTTTTGGCTCTTAAGGAAAAGCTCCGATTTTGGATATGTTTATCAATCAATAAAAGAAAAAGTTCAAATAAATTGAACTATGGTGCTGGATCTAGCTGGCTCAGGAATTTCGCCCTATCTTATTATAACTTGGCTAGCGATTAGTTTAATCTTGTTATGAGCTAAATGTGCATAGGTCAAAATTTTGGTGTTAGCCCCTCCCCCTCTTCCCGCAGAGGAGTAGCTATTGACTAATGACCTTTCAATAATTTGGAATTCCTTTTTGATAGTACGCAGTATAACATCACTTACAATTTGCTAAGTTTTTACTCAGATAAAATCTTCAATTCTTGTACATCCGTTTCGAGAGTTTTACTGTTTGTTTCGTTGGCTAAATAAAAAATATTAGTGTGATTTCCATAACATATAATATGCTGGCCTAGACTGATCTGAATACCCTTGTTTGCGACACAAATCCATAGGAAAATTTATAATAATTGCTTCTCCTTTTGGCCCCTTGTGCCTATGAGGTTATTCTTTTACAGCCTTTCCATCTATGAGTTCCTTAATGGCATTTAACACTACCTTTTTAGGTTTGGGCTTAAAAAAATATCGACCTCTAATGCGGGAGATGTTTCCTTTTTTATGATTGGTAATTATAAGCTGATAATCATACACTTTTCTTTTCTGTAGGTGGGACCAAATATACGTTTGCGGATACAATGGACTGTGATGTTGTACACGGTGCTTTATATTCTTGCCTAAGAGCGTTGTTTGCCCTTTCTGTTATTGGTATACTTGTTGCTCTCGCCACGGGCATGCTGGTTTATCAGCTCTTAGGGTAAGTATTTTGAACTGATCAAATCGAAAACTTGTATTGTATCGCACTGCCAACATGAAAATGGCTAACTTGGCCGCACGTTCGTACTGTCAGGAGTAAGATAGGGAGTAAGCTATCAATTATATTCTAGAAATTATTGCACGTTAGACAGTTTTTGTCTTATATCAACCAAGGGATTCTCCAAGGGAAAGGTGCCTACCTGGCACCTTTCGGCAACCTGGGTGCGATAACGCATGGTCGGTTCTACCTCGCCCTGCACAAAGTATACAGTGCGTAGCACCCAGAGGTGCGATGTGGCAGAAATACACCACGTGTGATGGGACAAGTAGCGCTTCGACATTCACACCAGATTGTGGAAAGTGGGCATTCTTCGGTACTAGCTTGATGCTTCTAACTCTTTTCCCTGCTTGGTAGTAGAGCCCAGTAATCTAATACCATACCATATAGTTTTTGCGTGAGTCAGTAGTTCAGTGGCGTTAATTTACAAACATTTACGCAAATCTAATTTTTGCTACAATCCGGCTGAGTTTCACCATGAGTAATAATTTTTATTACTCTTCTTTTTAATTGTTATTTATCAGGGGCAGATCTAGAAAAAAAAATCTTTGGGGGAGGGCACTAGACCAAGGGTGCCAGTGTTACTCGAGGTGGGCATCAAATTGAAAAGTTTATTTCAAAAAGGGTTAAAAAAGAAAAAAGAACGGAATAAGGGTGTCAGAGTTGTCTTGGTGGGAGGTTCACCCCCTCATAACCCATGGATCTGTTTCTGGCCTAAATTGCTTTTAACTCTTTCAGTCATCTAATTTCAACCAAATTAGCTATACAGTTAAAATAAATCGATAGATAGATTTATCACACGAAAGCCCTATTGGGCCATTCGCTATTTAGTTTGTCTACAAAACTAAAATTAAGGGTTTTTTTGAGTGGGGAGTGGGTAGGGGTAGTTAAAAAAACTACTCCTGAACACAAATTGATGTTGTAGGTTGCCTTATCATATCCTCATCATTGACGCCCAGAAACCGTACCCTAAACTGACGGGCTCTTTAGAAATATAATAAAAAAATCTGCCATAAAAAGAAATCAATCTGAAGATGATAATCTTGCAAGCAAGTTTAATTATATGATTAATTTTTCCTGAAAACGAAGTTTATCTTATAATTTTATGACGAAATGATTCGTAAACTGATCGTGCGATCAGTTTCATGTATGAATCTCTAACAGATCAAGAGCAAAATCTTGGGCATGGGGGCTACTGGACAAAGGGCGCCAGGTGGGCGACTCGAAGTGGGCACCAAATTGACAAGTTTATTTTAAAAAAGATTAAAAAAAGAAAAAAGAACGGAATATGTGTGCCAGAAGTGTCTTTGGGGGAGGGTCGCACCTTCCGACCTCACGGATCTGTTCCTGGCCTAAGATTCTTTTAACTCTTTCATTCATCTAATTTCAACCAAATTAGCTATATATTTAAAACGATATGTAGATAAATTTATTCACACGAAAGCCTGATTGGGCCATTCGCTATTTAATTAGTCACAAAACTAAAATTAACGATTTTTTGAGGGTGGAGGAGTTTTATTGTTAGTCAAAACTTACCTTCTGATTTCTGGGTATTTGCGGATATTTTACCAAAATATCCGGAAATATCCTTTGATCCCCTTGCACATTCAGCCATCAGTCTTCGTCTCTTATCTATTCTATGCTCGTGTCCAGATTTTTTATTTTTATCCGTTTTGAACTTTGAAGCTTTCATTATGTCATTGCGAATAGACAAATAGCTTTAACTGTGTTACCACGTTTATGAAATGTGCTAAAGGTACCACTTTTATCTTCAATAGGTGTTTCTATATTCGTGAAATAAGGGAAAGTTCCATGCTCGTAGAAAAATCTGCAGCAATCAAAGATTTTCATGCCAATTTTGTATATATATATATACTGAACCAGCTGAAGATAAATAATTTTTGTTTGTTTTAAGGTTTCAGCTTTGCTCTTTACATTCATATGAAAGCTTTTCTTTTTATTGTTAATTGGGTAAATCACCTACGAATAATTGATCAAATTGACAAGTTTGCTTAAAAGAAGAGTAAAAAAAGAAGACGGAATGCGAATGAGGGCATCAGAAATATCTTGGGGGGCCTAAGGCCCCTCCCGGCCCCCCAGGATCCACCTCCGTTATTTATTTAACGTATGTACTACTAGTTTATTTGAATATATGATTCATCATAGGTAGAATCAGAGGGTGGTTTCGGAGGTACCTCATTTCATTTTTTACAATAAAAATGTTTTGATCACGAAGCTAGATTAAAACTTGCGTATAAATGTCATTTGACTCTTTGAAAGCTAATATATCTTCTTACAAACCCACATAAAGACTTATTACAATTACTACAATAAAACATACCCCAACATCAACATTCTATAGGAGAATACAGGTAATAGGCTACCCAAGCAACTCCTCGCGTTATGGCACAATAATTTGAGTAATATATAATAAATTCTTGATATATAATGATATTAATTGCTGAAAACTCAGTTGTTCAAAAACCTATTTCACTGTAATATTTATCTTTGATGTTGTAAGCACAAAACAAAACATTTTTAGCCTAATTTGTTTTCAGTAAAGCGCAAATGACTTAATGGGCCTTAGACATGAACCAAGAAGCCAGTAAGCAAACTCTTGTTTTTAGTGGTTTTTGTTTGTTTTAAGTTTATTAGAATATTCAGTATAAGGATTACTCCATTTAAGATTTTTTTTTTATTTATTCATTAAGCTGTTGGCTTATTCATTAAGATTTATTTATTTATTAAGCTGGGGATATGTTATCCCCATAAGCATAGATATTTGAGCTTTCAATGATTTTGAACATGATGTCTATTTAAAAATTTTAATCGAATATTTTCGGAGGAAGGGTAACTAAAAAGGCAAGGGAGGGGGCTGATGGCCCTTTCGACATGTTGAGGGGGTGTGTTTTAACACCCCCCTCAACATGTCCTGAAAGTTTCAACTCAATACCCTTAGCCTTTCTTAAACATTGCAGATCGTTCTTTTGATACACTGGATGCAGATAGTGGCTTATGATTTTGTATAACATACCCCTCAATATTCTCCAAGATTTCACCTTAATACCCTTAGCCTTTTTAGATACACCTATAATGAAATATTTCCTCTTTTCCTAGTGATAAATTCCGCATGGAAACAATGAACATATTGTATAATTTACACTCCTTCACCCAGGGCTATGGCCCATGGGGACGCGAAATCCCAGGAAGTATGACTATTATGCCTAGTTTGAACTAGGTATAATACTAGTTTGAATAAAATTACAATCTCAAAATTTTGATCAATGTTGAGCAGAGGGAGCACCTAAAAAGAGCAAGGATGGGGTGATGGTTGCCCTAAAATCTCTTTTCAGCATCTCCTCAGCATATCTTGAAAATTTCTACTAAATACCTTCAGTTGTTATTTAGACATTGCTGATATTCTCTTTTCACAACCAGGGAGCACATAGTGTCTTGATTGCATTCAGGATTCCTCTTAACATTTCCTTAAATTTTCACCATAATACTCTTGGCATTTTTGAGACTTATGATCAAACATACTCACTTTTCCTATAAAACTCCTTATACACAACAATGGAAAAATTGCATAACTTATAGCCCTTGCTCGGAGGCTGAAGGGAGGTGTGGCAATCCAAAAGGTATAGTTATTTGACCTTTGAACTATTTTGAACAAAACGACTATCTCAAAATTTTGATCTAATACAGTTGGGAGGAAAAGGGCGTCGGGAGAGGCCGGTTGCCCTTCGATTAGTTTTGACTCTTAACAGGGGAACAAAGCCTTATATGTTAACAATAAGCAACTTGCAGAATTTACAGCCCTTGTTCCAGGGGCTGTGGGGGTTCGTTTCAACCTAAGGAGCAATGTTATTCGGCTTTTGGACTATTTTGAACAAAATGTCTGCCTCAAAATTTTGTTTGGGTGCATTTGGAGGAAAAGGTGTGGGAGGGGGCCAATTGGACTTCTAAAACGGAACTAGAACTTTCGATTTCCAATCGAATGAACACTCTTTTACTAAGAACCTTATATATTGAAAATGGACAACCAGCATAACGCATAGCCCTTGCCCGGAGGCTGGGGGTATCTAACCTGGAACCCTAGTTATTTGACCGTTTTTCCGAGAAAGATTTTCCGAATTCTGCGTTTTTCTGAAAGGTTAATTACTGTACAAAAATTTCACTCACTACAGACAAAATGTTTTGTTGTGGCAAGGAGCCTGAAATCACCCAAAAATTGATTACTACTTTGTTTTTCATTATTTAACTAACATTTATTAAACATAAACCAGAGTTGTTATTCACTCTCATACAATTAAATATAAGAGTTAAGAAAATAGTAATTTAAAATTAAAAGTACGAAAATGTGTGTTTTGTCAGGTCTTTAGGTTTTGAACTTTATCTTGCACCTAAATTCAGGCATGGCTTTTCTCGATTTCAGAGTGGTGTGAATGAATCCATCCCGTTTTTTATTACCACACACTTTCTGTGAGGCATCCGTAATTAATTTTACTGGTCTTTCCACAGCTTGTGTGTGGCATGGGAACTTTGTAAAAGTCCAATCGATTCTTTCTTTCAGCATGGTTCAGCACTGGTTCTTTCAGCATGCTTTCAAATCTTCTGTAGTCACACCATTCAGTATCGGTGGTGGCGTTATTTCGCAGGATGAGCAGTAAATTAGTTCATTGTAGTGTTTTGCTTCAATGTTTATTTTTAGAATATTGAACTCTCTATTCCCAACGTGTTCAACCATCTCACCTGGTTCTTATACTGTTATGACTCTTCTAATACCAAGGGCTCCGATATATGCTCCCTTATCAGTCAGCATCTCGATCAGAATGCTTTCTGGATATGCGAAGAAAGCATTCTGAAAAATCACTGGGTCGTTGAAATTTCAGTTTGCTTGATCCAAGTATCTGAATGACTGAATGAAATGGTAATGAAACCGAGTTTCATCCTTAATTGAATGAAGGAATCGTGGTGCAGAACCTAGTTGGCACGTGGTGTGATGCGAGAACCTACATACATCCTAATAACGAGCTCTACTATGGTACGTAAGTTGTCTGATGGTTCTGTGGTACAAACATATAGTCTTAATATTCTGTTTGCTAGTGTCAACGAGCAGGATATGTTTAGGAAACCTGTATCGTGGTTAGGAATACCTTGAGAACACATGCCTGAGCTAACAGCAAGAGCAATATTCCTCAGATACTTCTGGTCCTTACTCAAAATGGATATATCATCTGATGGTAAGGTACAGTTATCTGGCTAAAATTTTGATGCTGGAAGTAGGTCACACGCCTTCAATTATTTGTCATTGCAACCAGTGTAGGAATTGGATCCAGACATGGGGCCATCGAGGGACATTCTTTGAAATGTACTTGGCAAACAGCCCTTTGCACAGGTTTCCCGATCTTCAGTTCTAGACAGCGCATTATTCCATTGTGAACTCCAGTATTTACGACCGTTCCATCACACCCTAGAACAAGAATATGGTTTAAACCTCCGGGCTCTTCTTCTGTGATATAGCGGTAAATACTTCCAGCAATGGCCGGACTTGACCCCGAAGCCGGTGTACCGTGACCAACGTCGGTTAGGTTCCTTCACGAAGGAATATTTTTCCTCTGAAGTTGTTCTTTGGTAGTCTTCTTTTTCTTTTGACAGTTTTTTTTTATTTCGACCGTCGAAGTAAAGACCTGTTAAATGATCATTGTCAATGTCCGAGCTTTCGATTTTATGCTCTTGCATGGTTTGATACCTTTCTCTGGTAATTTTTCTCTTATCAATCACTAAAGATGTATCCAATTCAGAGATTAGGCCTACGTCGTGCTGAACGGTAGAAGGAATGGCAGCTGTAGCTTGAAGCGATCCCAAATCTTGGGCTTATTAAGGCGGTATTTAAAAGTTTTCTTCGTATTTGCGAAGAAGATAAAGTCGACGGTCCGGAACTGTAATCGTAGTCATCAGGCTTAGATTCCTTATCCTTATCCATTGCCTCATCATCTTGTAATAGCGTTGATGTTAATGAAGTCTCTTCACCATCAGGCTGCGGTGAGCAGGACGCAGTAGATTGAGAACTACGAAGATATTCTTATCTTCCTTTCGCCGTTTACTTGGTGCTTTTTAGTTCCTTGGAAATCAAGTGATCCAATGCACACTAGGTGCTTTTTTCTATGATCATCAAGAAATGTCTGTTCCTTAATGGGGACCTTGGGTTCCTTCGGGCAACTGCAGTCTGTAAATATAGAGCTCTTACAAGCTGCTGTATCAAAAAGAAAGCATGATTCTTCTTTAAGCTTCTCTGCCCTTGCTTTGGTTGCCATGTTTTTCTGTGTTCTTTTATAAAAAGCCTTGATTTCGATATATTTCTTGTGATATACTTGAATCATATCAAGGACACGTTTCTTTGAAACTGTTTGGAATGGAAGCTTCTGAATACAGCTTTTGCAGCTCTGCAGAAACTTGCCCTGTGATGTGAGAAAACGTGGGTTCCTTGTTACCAGTTGTTTCAGAACCGATACGCCACCTTTCGTAAATGCAGTTTTTAATAACATCCTCTTTTGCTGGAAGTATCCTACCAAAATCTGTTGGTGATCTGAAAATTGGGCAGTCAAATGCTCCTAACTTTGAAAATTTTGAAGGTTTTGGAATCTTTTGTTGCTCACTGGTAGCTCAGTTCACAACCTCTAACAAAAGAAAGATTAATAATCTATATATATAAAAATAAGTTGTCTGTGGATGGATGGATGGATGTGTCAGGTGACGTCACCTGAAAAAACTGGATCAGGTGACGTCAAAACTGAAAAAACTAAAAAAAGGCAAAAACTACAAAAAAAACTAAAAACTAATAAAAAAAATAAAAAAGCTAAAAAACTAAAAAAACTATAAAGGTAAAAACCAATAAAAAACTAAAAAAAAAAACTGAAAAAACTAAAAAAAGGCAAAAACTACAAAAAAAACTAAAAACTAATAAAAAAAGTAAAAAAGCTAAAAAACTAAAAAAACTAAAAAAAGGTAAAAAACTAAAAAAAATAAAAAATAAAAAAAACTAAAAAAAAGGAAAAAACTGAAAAATAAGCTAAAATAAAGGTAAAAACCAATAAAAAACTAAAAAAAAAAAGGAAAAAACTAATAAATGACGACACTCAAAGAGAAAAAAAAGGCAAAAACTACAAAAAAAACTAAAAACTAATAAAAAAAATAAAAAAGCTAAAAAACTAAAAAAACTAAAAAAAGGCAAAAACTACAAAAAAAACTAAAAACTAATAAAAAAGCTAAAAAACTAAAAAAACTAAAAAAAAGGCAAAAACTACAAAAAAACTAAAAACTAATAAAAAAAATAAAAAAGCTAAAAAACTAAAAACTAAAAAAAACTAAAAAAGGTAAAAACTAAAAGAACTAAAAAAGAAAAAAATAAATGACGACACTCAAAGAGAAAGCGACCAGGACAAAAGGAATGTTCGATTAGCAATCAACAAAGCACCGGGACACAGGGAGTATAAATGACGACCCGGGGGAAACAGGGGGATATAAATGACGACCGGGACAAAAAACCTAAAAAGAAAAAAAAACTAAAAACTAATAAAAAAACTAAAAAATCTAAAAATCTAAATAAGCTAAAAAAGAAAAAAAAAGGAAAAAAATAAAGGAGAAAAACAAAACTAAAAAACGAATGTATATACAGACCGGGACACCGGGATACAAATGACGACCGGGACCCGGGACACAGGGAATATAAATGACGACCGGGACACAGGGACACAACTCCGGTACACCGGGATACAAATGACGACCGGGACACAGGGAATATAAATGACGACCGGGACACAGGGACACAACTACAACGGGGACACCGGGGGAAACAGGGGGATATAAATGACGACCGGGACAAAAAAACTAAAAAGAAAAAAAAACTAAAAACTAATAAAAAAACTAAAAAATCTAAAAATCTAAATAAGCTAAAAAAGAAAAAAAAAGAAAAAAATAAAGGAGAAAAACAAAACTAAAAAACGAATGTATATACAGACCGGGACACCGGGATACAAATGACGACCGGGACCCGGGACACAGGGAATATAAATGACGACCGGGACACAGGGACACAACTACAACGGGGACACCGGGGGAAACAGGGGGATGTAAATGACGACCGGGACACCGGGACAGGGAATGGTCGATTAGCAATCACCATCAACAAAGCTCAAGGGCAATCATTAGAATCATGAGGTATAGATCTGAATACAGATTGTTTTCCCATGGACCATTATATGTTGCATGTTCAAGAGTGCATCTTGAGGGATGGAGTTCCATAATACGATTGATTGACAAGCCGGAGACCTCTGGGCTGCTGTAGATGATCGTTTGGGGAAAATTAATCTGCAAGAAGAACTACGTAAAAAAAAGAGTACCTACCTGAGCCCGTCCATGAAAAAATTTGCTACAGAGGTGGTGGAAGTGTACCTAGAAAAGCAGAATGCGCTAAATAAAGATTACTTTTACCCACAATACGATCCAGCAGAGCTATTCCAATATCATTATAAGGATCAGAGGAAGGATAAGTCCAAGGGAGAAGAAAAGTAGCCTTCGCTGTCCTATTTTGAGCTCTTTGAAGTGAGCAGAGAAGAGATTTATTAGTACTACCCCAGACGGAGCAGCAATAAGAAAGGTAAGGAAAAATAAGAGCAGAATAAAGAGAAACCATAACATCTAGAGGAAGAAATGAATCAACCTTATGTTGCATTGAAGACTTGTGGAGGATGAGGGAACGAGTTTGAGTTATCTGCGGTTTAAAAGAAAGAAAACAGTCAAGATACACACCAAGAAATTTCACCATAGTAGCTTGTGGTATAATATCATTCCCATAAGTCAGGGTGATTGGCTCCTGTACGTCTTTCATACGGTAAGGGGTCCTGAAATTGGCAATGGCACTCTTCCGGCTGTTAAGAGCCATACCATTTGACCAGCACCAATCCTTTACTTTATCAAGAAGGCCTTGAACAATGGAAGGAGCAGATGGCAAGTCCACTGCAGCAATGAAAAAGTTACTTTCATCAGCAAAAAGGACAGGGTGAACTTGGGGGTGAAGACCACCAAATAGATCATTAATGTAAATTAAAAACAAAAGTGGTCGAAGCACAGAGCCATGTGGGACTCCTTTCAATAAAGGCAAAATAGAGGAAGAAGTAACATTAACCAAAAGATACTGAGTTCTCCCTAACAGATAAAACCCTAACCATTCTCGTGGGATTCCATGCACTCCTGATAAAGATAGTTTAGGCAAAAGAACAGAGTGGTCAACCATATCAAAGACCTATGAAAAGTCGAGATATAGACCCAAAACACACAAGCCCTTGTCTAGATTAGCATGCACAAGCTCTATTGAATCTGAAAGTGCATACAGGTTACAGAAAGAGGGACGAAAACCATACTGATGGTTAGTTATAAGAGAATTTCCTGCAGTCGTGTTAGTACTAAATACAAATGAAGAGAGTCTACGATACACTACTTTTTCAACAACTTTAGAGATGACGGGAAGAAAAAAAAATAGGTCTATAGTTTGAAATTAGAGATGAATCACCATTTTAATGCAAAGGTACAATAGTAGCAACTTTAAATAAATGAGAAAAAAATACTGAAGAAAGAGAGAAGCTAGTCATGTGTGAGATGGTGCTAGAAATAAACTGACCATTTTTTTAAGGACATTATTACTCAAACCAAAACTATCAACTGAGAGGCTGCTTGGAAGTTGAGAAATAGTACTAGAAATCTCAGTAGCCCTGCATGGAGAAAGGAAAAAAGACTTTTCTGCCAAGGGAAAACAACTTACTCTACTCTGGGGTGAAATGAGAACTGAAGGAAGTGTGGTGAAAAACGAATTGAAGTTTTGTCCACAGAAATAGGGAAGACTGTTAAGTTTCTTTGCAGGAAAGAGCTTCATTAACGACTGTCCAAATCTTGCGCAAATTCCCCTTTGACTCATTAATTCGACGCGAAAAATACAGCTTTTTTGCTGCACGAACTGAAGAAGTGAGCACGTTTTTGTAATGTTTATACTTCAAAAAATCATCATATGTCTTACTTTTACCTGCAGCCTTGAACAAAGACGCCTTCATATGCATTCTATTTGTCAGATCTCTATACATTCCTTTTACGTCCTTAATTAGATTTACCTAAATATGCATACACCACAAAATTTTGGAAATTTGCTATTGAGAAAAAAATAAATAAATAAAACTCTCGGAAAAATGCAGGATGGTCCAAGGGTGCCACGAAATTTAACTAATTCGTGAAAATTATAAGTTCCCAACGAAGATTGAAAAACTTCAAGAACTAATATAATTCAAACTAAGTAATAATACAGAGAAACCTTAATTCCAACGAGGCACACAAGGCATGGGCCTTGGAGTCCATTTCCTTGATCTTATGATTTTTACGGTGATTTTTACGGAGGCAATGAAATTGTGAGGCCCAATTGACCCCTAAGCTCAGAAATTAATGACGGCACAAATGCTTACTTAATGTGCTACTTGTACATGTCGGCTCATATTTGAAATACTTAGAGAAAGAAAATTAACAAATGACCAACACATATGGACACGTAGCCATGAAGAAGCTAGAAACTATAAATTGCCTCTGCAAATTATTTTGAATAAATATCCACATTTTGCGCGACACAAAAATTCTTCTTCACAAAAAGCTTACTTCCAAACAAAAAAAAGTTTAAGAAACATATTATACATTTATCTTTGATTGTATACTAGTTTTTTGTTGAAGAAACATCTGTCTATCTCTTCTTCACATACTATTTGGCTGTTTATAAGAATTAGTAAATTGCTTAGAATTCAGTTTCAGTCACAATATTCATCATGTCTGTTGCCCATCAAACCCTTGTCTTCCCCAAAAAGAACGATACACTTGAAAAAATAAACATCAACGGATTTGTTTTCTTTGAGAGAGCTTTTTTGTCCATAAAATAATTATTTGGACTTCAAACATAATGTGTGAATCGATATGTTGTGCTTAAAAAAACGTGGGATACAGAAACCATGAGGATATAATACAAATGCTGAATTTTAAAAAATGTTTAGGGGAAGGAATATTGTTTTAGGAAGTTATTGAGTTTGGGATGGGGTGGCGCTACATTGCCCAAGGTCTTCAATTTCTATCCCAGTGTAGTTTTTTTCCCTCTTTCAGTGAAATATTTCTTGGATTTAAAGAAAATATGCTTAGATTAAAAATCTTTTATTAAAATGCATTTCAAAGCATTAATCATTCGACTTTTAGAGAGTCGAATTTGCATCTTCATATTCCGAATTCAAAGCGCAACACTCAAATCGTCAATGCGTTCGGGTGAGACCCATCATGTACGGTAACCAGACCTGATATATCAACTGGTCATTCTTGATAAATTGCTGCGTTTTCTATTTTCAATTAGCACCGGCTCAGACCATATCATCTTTGGAAGGGTCCTTCAGGCCAGTCATAGGAGAACAATTGCCCTAGCCCTCCTCCATACGAAGATATGTGTACCACCATCGAATGTAAAGCATCCTAACTGCAGCAATTCAACTCAGCACTTCTTTGTTCAAGACATGTACGAGAAAAGAAACAAAAAATCATCATAATAATCAAGCTGAATTAAAAAAATTATGAAAATAAAGCTAATATCCGTATATATTAAAGGACTAGTAATTTTATATATGTATAAGTCGTAAAGCATGCGAGTTTTTTACAAAGGACGATATAATCAAGGCTAAGGAGATACTGTGGTCTTCTGCTCACTACACCAATAGAGTGTCAATTAAAAAAAGTGCCGAAGACAATATTAACGAAATGTTAAAGGTACTTGAACTTTGTGAGCAACGTAACGTTGAGCTGCCAGTCTTTGTGATAGTTGAACCTGACGAAGTCCCTATCTGTCCTGGTGAGATAGCTGCGGTAATCACCAGAAAAGTTACAGAAGTTTGTAATAAGCTAGACAATTTCATGAATAAGCACCCTCCCGCCCCCTCGATTGTTCCTACAGTTACTGAAACAAAGCCCTCATATGCAGTGGTACTCAAGAATTTGCCCTCTGACCTCACGAAGTCCGATTTGAGGAAAGACTTTTTGCAAAAAATGTGTGGCAGAGAGTGCTCTAAAATTGTCGAAGTTCAGCCCAGAAAAGATAATTGGCGAGTTGTTACAGCTAGCAAGGCTGATGCAGAAACTCTTGTCGGGGTCGTTCAGAACGGTGATAAATCTCTTTCTGCAACAATCAGGAGCCCCTCTCACCTCGGTATTGCTCGATTTGTCCCAAGCAATATAAATGACGATGAACTTCGCGCACTGATTCCTAAATGTGTCAGTTCAAGACAGATTGGCAACACCCACTCGTTTCGATTGAAATTTGAAACCAAAGTTGATCTTATGAATGCCATAAAAAATCCCCCAGTCATAGATTATGAGAAGATCAAAGTGGCTGAGTATCTCTCCCTACCGGTAAGATGTTTCAAGTGTTAAGCTTACGGACATATATCCAGTAGCTGCAAAAATGAAGCTATTTGCGCAGTCTGCGGTGACCATGGTCATTCAAGCTCCAAAACATCTCCTTGTCAAAGGCCCAAGAAGTGTGCATTGTGCAAATCGCAGGATCATCCCTGTTACAGCTTCAAATGTTCAGTCGCCCAAGGACTTTTAAGTAAAGTTAAGTCAGCATAATGGCTCGAGCCTTAAGTCTCTTATCATGGAATATCAATGGCAAAGTGGTTGACAAAGGCCTAGTCCTCTCTGAACTTTTAAGTACAAATGAAATAATTTTTCTGCAAGAACATTTTTTGTCTCATGAAAGGAAAAATTTACTCAGCATTTCACAGAATTCTTATCTCTTATTTCACCCAGCGAAAATGAATAAGAGCCGTGGCCGACCTTCAGGCGGATTAGCTATTATTTCACAATTTCCCATCAATCTCCTTGAGTCGAATGACCATTTCATTGCTGCCGAATTTTCGGGCCTAATCTGTATAAACGTTTACCTGCCAACTAATTACTGCTCTTCGCAATCAGAGAATAAATTCATAAATGCTTGCAAAAAGCTAGCGAGTTTTGTGAAGGGAGTTTCAAAGCATCCAAATGCTCGAGTTTTGATTGCAGGAGACTTTAATTGTGACTTAACAGACAGTTCATCGCCAAGAACCCAACTCCTTCTGAATTCCCTCCCCCCTTCCTACTCAGTTGCTGACAAAACAGAAACTTTCACGTTTATTGGTGTCCTGTCAGCGACTTCTAACCTTGATCATTTTATTGCATCTTTCCCCTGTGAAACTGCCGAGGTAATTTGTGATGGCTTTTATTCGGATCACCTTCCAATAAAGTTGAAAACAAATGCTTCATTTCATGCCCCTAAACAGCCAGATAAAAAGTGGTTTTATATAAAAGACTGGAAAGAAGTTAACCGCGAGATGTTTCGTTTTGAATGTGACAGAATATTAAATAAAATAAAGGTGCCCTTTCATTTGTTGTGCACGCGCTCTGGCCTTAGTGAAAAAGAAATAGCCATCGGACTTACCACCTATCTAGCTGAAATTAACCATGCATTAAAGTGTGCTGAAGCTTCAGCTGTCCCGTGCAAGCGTATTAGGAAAGGCTCTCAAGTTCAGGGTTGGTCAAAAAACCCTTCCCTTATTTCTGCGTGCGAGTCTTCTAAAATTTGGCTGAATATTTGGAGGGATTGCGGCAGGCCTAAGTCTGGGACTATAAATGGTCTGCGGCTACGTTCTAAACGTTTTTTTGCTAAAGTGTTAAGAAAACATAAGGTTGATCTTATTGAGAAAAACGCTCATAAAATTGCAGAGAACCCTTCGAAGCTCTGGAAACAATTTGAACGCCCTTGTGAACACATTAGTGCAAATAACATTCCTGAGCCTGAGTGGATAAATTATTATAAGCATGAGTTTTCTTCTCCCGATCCTGCTCTTGAGTCAAAATTTGAAAAAGAATTAAGTGCTTGTCTGAAGAAACACGAACCCTCGACATTTATTATTAAGCCAAGTGATGTATCGTTTTATTGTCAAAAACTAAAGAAAAGAAATTCTGCGGGAGTTGATGGAATTACTGCCAGACATTTTGATTATGCAAGTGCTCTTCTTTTTAATCATTTATCTCTACTTTTTCAAATGTTTATTGAAAACGGAGTTGTTCCTTATCAATTTACAGTTGGTCAAATAACCCCTATCCCGAAAAAAGGCAAAAAGGATTTTACTTCGTGTGATTCGTTCAGACCTATAACAGTTTCTTGTACTATTTTTAAATTGTTTGAGTCAGTTATTTTGGATGAAATTGTTTCTAAATGTTATGTCCTACCCCACCAGTTTGGTTACCAAAAAGGGATCAGCCGGGAGCATGCCCTTTTTGCTTTAATGAATGTTCTTGCTGATGCAGAAAGAAGTAGATCCCATATTATCCTTTGTGCTTTAGATGTTGCTCGTGCTTTCGACTCTTGTATTTTTTCCCAAGTTTTATTTGAAGCGTATAAAAGAGGGGTAAATTTTTATATAGTGAAGTGCCTTCTGTATATGTACCATCACCTTAAGGCGAAGTTAAAGGGGGGATCTTCCCTTTTTAATGTTTTGAAAGGAGTCCGTCAAGGTGGCCTTACCTCACCTTCTTTATTTAATAACTCTGTTTTAAATGCCCAAAATTCTGTTAATTTTAGTTGTATTCACCGTGGATTTAACTTGTCTTTAATAACTTTTGCAGATGACGTTTTGAATCTAAGCCGTACTTTTAGTGGATGTGAAAACGCGTTTAATCAGCTTTATAATGAATATAAAAATGTTGGGCTTTCTTTCAATGTTGATAAAACTGCTGTTGTAGCTTTCAATTTTAAAGAGACAAATGGCCCTATTTTTTTTATCTTTAGCTAATGTTCATGTCCCCCTTTCTCAAAAATTAGTTTACCTTGGAATGCCTATTGGAAAAAATATGAAAGAAACTGTGAATTTATCCCTTGAACTTTTGAAGAAAAAACTGAGAATTGCTTATGCTTCAATTGCATCTAATATTAAACATATTGATAAATTAAATCTTGCGAAAATTTATAATAGCCTAGTTGTACCTCATCTCCTTTCTCTTTGCCCGGTTTGGCAGTTTTTTAGTGAACCACAGAAACTATCTGTTCGTAGAGTATATTTTCGTTATGCTAAATTCCTTCTCAGTTAGCCTCCTTGGACTAGAAATAGTTACTTAGTGAACAAATTCCGCCTAGTTTCTCCTACATCTATTATTGATAAAAGGCTTCGTGATTTTCGTTCTTCTATGTCGATAGTGTCTCACCCATGGTCAGCATTACTTATTTAATTGTTTGATTGTGTTGATTTGTATTTATTTGTACCTTTTTTTTTCTCTTATTACTCCATCTTAAGGGCGTTCCGTCCTCTTTTTGTAGATGGGTTATAAATAAATTGAATTGAATTGAATTGAATATATATTTATCTGTAATTTTTTTTCTCGAAAACTGCACTGTAATTTGATCCGAAATCAATCTAAATAAGTCGCGACTTAGGGAAAATTCGTTTAGGATAATAATTTTGGAAAAATATTTGTAGATGAATGACGTCACAAATACCTGGAATGGTTATAATGAATTTTCCTGAAGACGAGTGTCTGGGCTTTAATACTGTAAAAAGAAACACATTACCATTCAATTTTATTGTCTATAATATAGAATTAGTTTCATTAGTTGACAATAAATATTTAAAAAGGCTTGAATCCCCTCCTACATCAGTTGTCTTCCTTTTCACCTAGTGAAGCTCGGTCCCAAGGTACTTTGATGAATAATTATACTAATTCCTGGAAGTATAAGACATCCAATATTTTATTTTCACATAAAGTTTCGGTTTTTTAGTGTTATAAGAGAACTGTTTTAGAATATATTATGTTGCAAGTGAAGTGAAGATAATGCAATTGAATTTAGAAGGTTAAGGGACAGGGAGTAGCAGCCCTACTCTCGTTTGTAGTAATATCTATTCCTTTGAAGTTTGTCTTGGTTGTTCATTTTAATTTCTACTCCTTTTAGTATTAATGCATTCAATTATTTAAGTATTTGTTATCTTTATGCTAATTTTTTTTATAGAAGAAAGGGCTTATTCTTCAACATTAAGCATTATAAAACCTAAAGAAAAGTTTGCTTAGGTATATAATCACCCCACTAGGTCTAAATATAAATCAACCTATGAAAGGTGACGACAATTAGCCACCGAAAACAAAGCAAGAAAAGCCATCCTCAATTAATCAATCAAACTAAAAAACAAAAAAACAACAATTTGATTAATTAAGAAATCAAGAAACCAGAGGAATCATCATCCATCATTCTCATAAACCCACAAAACTATCTAATGACCTGAAGAGTCCAGATTGAACTTTCCTGAAGTAATGATTCTAGAACTGTTTTAAAAAGATTTTAGATTGAATGATCGTATTTTAATCCGAGTTCTTATATTTTTTTTTAATTTGTTTTTCCGAGGGTGGCCCTTGGATATAGGGTCGAAATATTCATTAAAGTTCGCATAAAAAAAATTCCCTGTTGTTCTACTTGTGGGATTATTTATTTTAATTTCTGTTCCTTCTGGGTTCCATATATTCATTTACAGTAATTTGTGATCGTTTCAAGTTGGAGCTATCATGTTTGCTTAATTTCTACTCAGCTTAGGTTTCAACTTGGCTCTTGACTTCTTTTCCGGAATTTTTTTTTTCATCTATTTTGAGTTAGTTTCAACTTAGCTTGTTTTTGATTGCCAAATTTGTACAGTTTTTTAATAGCTTGAACATTGTTTTCAGGGCGTTGACTTAAGAATTAAATTACTGGATTCTAGTTTAAAGTTTAATATTGCACAAAATAATCTGAGTATTACCTCTTATTTTAATCAACATAATTATTGCACAAATTTCGTTCAATTCGACTCGATGTTTAGGTCATTTATATTCCCTGTATCCCGGTCGTCATTTGTGTCCCGGTATCCCAGTCTGTAATTTCTCTTTGAGTGTCCCAGTCGTCATTTATATTCCCTCTGTCCCGGTCGTCATTTGTGTCCCGGTCTGTAATTTCTCTTTGAGTGTTTTTTCTTCTTTATTTTTCAGCGTCACTATGAAATAAATATCACCGAACCTTTGTTTTTTTTTTAACTAAAATCTGGTAGGCATTGATGACCTTATCCAAGTCAAAATCTCAAATCCAATCATCATCGCTATCATTTTCAGTTTTGATATGTTTTGACTCTCGCTGTCCAGGTGGATTTTCATCTAACTGCGCGGTTTTGCGTTCTTTAGCCGTAAGCCTGTTTTCTTGCTGTTCTTGTGATTCCTCGGCACGCTTTCTTTTCTTACTTTCTCTATCAGCCGCAAGCCTGTTTTCTTGCTGTTCTTGTGATTCCTCGGCACGCTTTCTTTTCTTACATTCTCTATCAGCCGCAAGTTTTTTGGCATAGACTCTTTGAGCAGCTTCCTCGGCTGTTGCCATTGTAGGTTCTTCAGTCATTTTACAATTAAACATTTTTCCGTCCACGATCTTCTTACAATTAAAAATGTTTCTTTGAACGATTTTCTTAAATACCTTTAATGATGTCATACATGGAACAAACTCAGCTACTTGGTAAATTCTAAATCTTTTAATTAGTGACTGAGTTTCAAAAATTAATTAAATAGTACTTTTGCAAAGAACAAATTCAGCTACTTTGTAAATTCCAAGTCTTTTAATTAGTGACCGAGTATAAGAAATTAATAAAAAAACACTTTTGCATGGAGCAAACTCAGCTACTTGGTATATTCCAAGTCTCTTACCTGGTGACTGAGCATCAATAATTAATAATAAAGCACTTTTGCACAGGAAAAACACAGCTACTTGGTGAAGTCCAAATCTCTTAATTGGTGACATAGTATCAAAAATTAATAAGAAAAATCAATTTTGCAATGAACAGACTCAGCTACTCGGTAAATTCCAAGTCTTTTAATTCGTGACTGAGTATCAAAGATTAATGAAAAAGCATTTTTACATAGAACAAACTCAGCTACTTGGTAAATTCTAAATCTTTTAATTAATGACTGATTATCAAAAGTTTATTAAATAATACTTTTACATAGAACAAATTCAGCTATTTTGTAAATTCCAAGTCTTTTAACTAGTGACCGAGTATAAGAAATTAATAAAAAAGCACTTTTGCACAGAACAAACTCAGCTATTTGGTAAATTACAAGTCTTTTAATTGGTGACCGAGTATCAAAAATTAATAAAAAACACTTTTGCATTGAACAAACTCAACTACCTGGTGAATTCCTAGTCATTTTAATTGGTGACTAAGTATCTAAAATTTAAAAAAGCACTTTTGCATTTAACTAATTCAGCTACTTAGAATATTCCTAGTGTTTTAATTTGTAAATGAGTATAAAATATTAATAAAAAAAAGGGCACTTTGCATAGAACAAATTTCAGCTATTTGGTAAATTCCGAGTCTTTTAATTGGTGACTGAATATCAAAAATTAAAAAAAGTGCTTTTGCATAGAACAAACTCAGTTACTTGGTAAATTCAAAGTCTTTTAATTGGCGACTGAATATCAAAAGCTAATAAAAATCACTCTTACATAGAACAAACTCAGCTACTTGGTAAATTCCAAGTATTTTAATTGGTGACTGAGAATCAAAATTAATAAACAAAAAACACCTTTAAATAAAGGAAACTCAATTACTAGGTGAATTCCAAGTTTTTAATTGGAGACTGAGTATCAAAAGTTAATAGAAAGGCACTTTTGCATAAAATAAACTCAGCAACCTGGTAAACTCAAAGTCTTTTAAGTGGTGACTGAGTATGAAAACTTAAAAAAACACTTTTGCATAGACCAAAGTCAGCTTCTTGGTAAATTCCAAATCTTTTAATTTGTGACTGAGTATCAAGAATTAATAAAAAAAAAATATTTTTGTATGGAACAACTCAGTTACCTGGTAAATTCCAAGTCTTTTAATTGGTGACTGAGAATCAAAATCAATTAAAAACTACTTTTTGCATTGAACAAACTCAGCTATTTGATAAATTCCAAGTCTTTTACTTGGTGACAGAATATCAAAAATTAATAAAAAATCACTTTTGCATAGAACAAACGCAGCTGGATGTGCTTGGGTTATGGATATGCTATATGCTGGAAAAAAGGTCGAATCAAGGATTCTACCCTGAGTATCAAAAATGAGGAAAAACAAGCACTTGCATAGAACAAACTCATTTACTTGATAAAATTACAAGTTATTTTAACAGTCCAAAAATAATTCTAAGCCCCAAAAAGTTTTAGGTTCCAAAAAAAAATAATAATCAATAATCAACATCGAGCGTAAATAACTTGTTACGATGTGGTGACGCTTAATACTAGTTGGCCAGCGTCCCAGGAACAATACTTTGATAGCCTTTCTAGCTTTCCCTAAAATTAATGGAGACACAACAAAGTAATGCATAAAATATTTTTGTTGAAATATTGGCATGTTCAATATCATCAGAAGAAAAGGAATGCTTTAAATTTATTCAATAAAATACTTCATAATGTTTTCTCTTGACCTTCCACTTATTCCATTTTGGGGTCATACAGGAGATTTAATATGGATTCACCTACGACTTCATTATACATTTCGTCATTAGTATTATTGGGTTTATTGACTGTATCTGTTGGTAAACCATCGATGACACTAGTTATGTTTGTAAGTGCTTTGATCATTGATTTTGATTTGTTGTAAGTGCTTTTTTCATCAATATATTTATATATTCTTTGTTATATTGTGTGTCAATACCCTTTTTATTTTACTGGCGGTTTTACTGTCTATTAAGACAATTTTTTCTTATACAGATTGCAGTTTCGGAACGTTGATAAGATATGGCATATGACGTTGGTTCGGGAGTAAGCTTTTCTTCTTCTTGTCTTTCATAAACGCTAATACCAGAAAGGTGGATATAAGGTCTATCAACGGGTAACATGTTGCCAGAAGTAGTAGCAAGAAGCCTGCCTTCATCATCAACTAGACGTTTCAGACTCGCATTCTTTTTGCGTGCTATCATCTCTGAAAATGATAATGTGGTATTTCTGCCACCAACAATAATTTGAAACTTTTTGGTATTCCAAAGGAATTTAATACCTCACTGTCATGACAACGCACGTATACACTTCCAATAAGACTCCAATAACTTTATCGTATGCAAACACTTTCTTTAAGTATTTCATCTTCACTCTTTTTAAAAAATGATACAAGTGTTTATTCTTCCAGTGCGCAATTAATAATGATAAAAAAACATACAATAAACCAACTGATGTCGATCACCAGCCATAGAGTACTATGGGGGTGGCCGTATAAAAAAATCCATAAACCATTTTCACCAAAGGTTATGTCATTTAAGACATAGAAAATAAGTTAAGAAAAGAAATCTTATTTCCAAAAAAATGGTTTGGAGGGAGAGGGGTCAAAAATTTCGGTGGGCGAGGGGGGCATCGGGCCCTGGATGAGGACGTGGAGCCCTGGATGGGAGTATGGGACCCAAACTCGTGCATAAGCCCGGTAATGGAAAACCGACGTGCTCAGATCCATTAAATTACATAAATGATACTTGCCCGGTTTTAGTCATTACAATTTTTGGAGATCAAAACAAGTTTCATTAATCATCAAAAGAATTTGTCTGTCCAGCAAGCATCTTCAAACATCGTGTTATGTATTTTCTCGGAATGATGCCAAAAAAGGTACCTGGAAACAAATCACTGATTGCATTTACCATATATCCAATTGAGAAATCGATTGTGCAAATAACTTGTTACAATGTAGTGACGCTTAACACCAGTTGGCCAGCGTCCCAGAAACCATTCATTGATTGCGAATGATTGAGAATGTTTTTCTAAAAAAATAATAAATCAACTGCTTGATGACTAAGTCGAGTAATGTTGTCGTTCTTTTACCATAGGAAACCATTGGGTCCGACGTTCAATTCCTACGCCAGACACGAATTTCATCAAATCAATTGAAAAAGCTGCTTAGAAGCTAAAAAAATGTATCGTTGGAGAAAAAGCCATGTCACCATCTATAACTCTAGTTAACAGTACGCCATATATGACTTTGGTTGTATAGATGGCAGGCATAGGAGGTACCACCGTTAAACCTTCCTCATGATCTTAAGCCACTAAGGAAGAAAAGAGTAGGCGGACTCGCTGCTTGTACCTGTTGATAGCATACTAATAATAGCGTTTATGGCTCTTTACTACAGTTAAAGCTAGAATATTGCCTCTGATTCAATGTTATCAGGTTTTCTTATCGCCAATCTGTGAATTATATTTTAGAGCTAGTTGAATTCAAAGATTTTTAAGGTAGAGAAAGAAAGGAAAGGGGGTTTTGAAGCCAGGCGTCTTTCTAGTATTTTGGTCCTTTTATGGTCTAGTCATTAGGAGGGATAGGGGGGGGGGGGGGTCTGAGTATAAAAAGGTATCTGTAGTTCTATTTTAGTCCTTAAATAATCTAGAAGGGTGCATTGTTCGGTATTTTGTTTTATCTTGAGACAGGTTCCGATCTAGTTCCACTCTAAACCTCGCACCCCCCCCACCACCTACTTCGAGGCCTGGCGCTTGTCAAAGCCTTACTGCTGAACACAAGGAAGTACATATCTGTAATAACGAATTATAGCATGTGCTAGACATTTTAAATGGTTAACGCCTCGCTTAACACAAAGAACTTACTATACTAATAAAGACAGCACGGAAAATGCAAATTAATGGAAAATATTTGAAAATATGAAGGGAGATGCGGCGTGAAATGAAAAATTAGAATATTTATGGAAGGAAGGGAGCTCAATTTTGAGGAGACCATATTTGCCTCCTCACCCCCTAGTTTACATCATCTCCAAATGGGAGGGGGTCAATATGGATCGTCGGAGAAGAAACGATTCCCCAGTCCCTGTGTTCGGGCAAGTTTATTTGTGTCCGTATAAAGATACGTTCAATTTGGACATAAATGAAAAATTTACAACAAAAACCTATGGGATGTTCTTTTATTAAGCTGGAGATTTATTAATTGTTAAGACCAGCAACATTCATGCTATATTTTGGGGAGTGGTACCTTCAACATTCTACTACCTTCTTTGGGATATAGCTTTTCTTTTACTTAAAATACTAAACGCTGAAAAGAATAACTGTGGGACGGATACAGATTCGAATCGTGAGTTAAAATATGCACCCTTTAAATTTCCAATTCCTTTTTATTGTATTTTAGAAACACGGAATAATATTCCATTTGCAGGGGAATGAGACTGCTTACAGTCCCCCTGTAATGCTGTTGAATTATTGGTTTGTCTTAATTTGTAATCCTTCTTTACATGTATAAGAAATTGTTAATTCATACGTCGAGACTATCTCAACAGATCTACTAGATTCAAAACCGCAAGTTCCGTAAAGTTAAAGAACATAAAATCTGGATTAATGATCACGAAATCAATTTTACATAAAAGGAGGCAAGAGAGTGTATTCCTCAGGGGATTTGGATAAAAGATGTAATGTTGTGTTCAGTTCAGTTTCAGTTCAGTTTATTAACGTCAAAATAAATGGACAACAATAACTCTCTACCCCTACAAGGCTCCATGGCCCGTTACATAGGGGTTAAAAAGCCTTGTGAGGGTTGTTTTTATTTAACCTCCGATTGGCTGTAAAGAGAAGATGTGGGAACATAAAAAAATAAAAATAAACTATTTTAGGGCCAGAAGTAATGCACATTTGATTGATGATTGATCTATTTTTCACATCCATGACAAAGCTTTGTTCATTTTATGAAGATGAAATGCCGCTGCTGATGATTGGAAGCGAGTTGCTTGAATTGTTTGAAACTGTTTAAAGACCAAGAGGTGAATTGATTGCAGATTTTAAGCTGCCAGGAACAATATTCACTGCAAGTTTCAGTTGCCAAAATGATCAAGTCCACTTATTAGATTTTTTAGAAATTTTATACAAAGCAGTTCAATGACTCATAACTATAAATATAGGCTACCCTGTGTTTCTTAAGTTTCACAAAATAAACCGCCAACGATGAAAGTTATAAAACCTGCTTATTTTAACATATAATTATTTAGCACTGCTAGTTGACTCCGCTACTTCATCAGGTTTTATGTCACATTTCTTTTTAAAACTTAGATTTACAGTCCACCCCTAAACTAAGCCAGTTCTTTCGATTAATTCAATCCGTTTTCTTCCAAAAAGGTGTTGTACCCTGTTTTTCAACTCATAGGAATATTTTGGAAATTGAGCTTTTGGTATTAAAATTGCAGCTGTGTTTTGCCCCATTTTTGGGGTCTAGAAAATTTCAGCTCATAGCGCTGTGAGATTCTGATGTCAAAATATTTGGAATTTCTTGGCGGCTCAAAATTTGTTTCGGCGTATCTGATTAACTGTAAATGAATCCCGAATGTATTTTCCAGTTTTCCCAGTCTTTTATAAAGCTTTACTAAATTATCAGAAATTTGTGCTTAATACTATCTTCTGAGTTACCTTAGCCAATGTGTACACTAATTCTCAAGAATAGCTTATGCTTTTTGAAATTGCCATTTTGAACTCGAATAGCACATGTAGTACAATTAAGTTTTTGTGCCCATCTCAAGTTTTTGCCAAACCAGGAAAAGCCTAATTGCTCAATGTTTACATAGAGAAAAGCACTCCATGGACTTATTGATTTTGTTTTCCTCTCTTTGATAACAGTGGTCAACAATTCGGAACCTTTTTTACTTAACTAGGAAAGGGGTGTTCCAGGTCTTGAAGTAGGTTGTCTTTCAATATAGATTAATTTAAAAAAAAAAAATTCCACAAAAGAAGTTTCTCAAAGAAAAGTGAAGGGCTACGTTGAATCGAAGATGAGCAGAAACAAAGTCGAATAATTTTCTAATCGTAAAACTACCAAAAATCACCATCAATAAATCACGAAGTCCAAAGCGAACAACAATTACAACAAATAAACGAATCAAACCCAAAACTAGCAAAAAATAATAAGGAGTCGAACTGACACCCCCGTGCCTTCTGAATGCCAGAAAATATATTTTGCTGGCACAAAGTATATGTACAGTGTCTTTTGGTTAGTTCAACGTCCCCCTCAACACGTCCCGAAATTCTCAAACTCAATAGTCTAAGTTATTCCTGAGAGTCGTTCTCCTGAAACACACAAGCCGTTTAATTGGAACAATAAAAAACTTTTTTGAAAATACTAAAAAAAACTTTAGCGTGAAGAGCGAGGTATTGAGGAGGGGGGAGTTTCTTGTTGTTCCAACTAAATGGCCCTTGTGTTTAAAGAGTCATATATTTATATATATATATATATATATATATATATATATATATATATATATATATATATATATATATATATTCATGTACTAATGGATTATAATGAGCAGCTTCAAAATTAATACATTTTCGATATTAAGAAGCCTCATGAATAATGGATTTTGTTCCTGCATGTCATAAAATCAAAACTTGTAATTAATGCTCTCCTAAGCGTAAAGGAGTGTTACTGCTCTCTCCTTTATGCTCCGTCTTTTACGCTCAAGTTTAACATTAAAAAAAAAGGTGTTGGGGAGTGGAGTGATCATAATCCCTGGAAAAATGATCACATATTTATATGCTAATATATTATCAGCTTATCATGCTGACGAAATAGATTTTAGTGATGTCTACGCTAGATACCTCAGACCTTTAAAAGCCACTCGTTCCGAATAACTATCAAGAAGTAAGAATATTCGTTTAAACGCTCCCTAACCCTAGGGAACGGGGGAAAAAATAGTTTTTTGTATAAAATATTATATATTATTGAGAAGTGTCTGAATGTAAAAGTTTGAATAATAGTCCAGCGATGGCCTAAATTCGACTAGAGATATAGAAGTCACCAACCAATATCAATCAATTTGTTTGCTTTGATATTTTATCATTTAGCTTTTTTGTTATTTAGCTTTGTATTATAATCTTACTTGTTTTATCACTTTTATGTAGACATGAGAGGAAAAAGAAATATTGGGAGCAACTAGAAATGAGAAGCCGGTCCCTGTACCCACGTCACCCTCCTGGCCCCTGTTGTGGCTGTTGCGCTCAGAATCGCACTCCAACCTTTCAATGGCCTTCGTGGCTATCATATGAAGACAGTCGGTACTGGGCCAGTGGTAATTTTTACTCTCCTGGCCCAGAAAGATGTGGCAATCGGCCTTGCCAAGGACATCCCACTACGGGTGAGGAAGTAACGCCCAGAAGAGGTGGCACATGGAATTGGCTTCCGTGGAGACCATCAAATAGTAGTTCAGCTAATACATCCGATAGTCAGGAGTCTTCTGGTCGAGCACAGTAAGTTATACGTAGTATTTTATAATATCAGCGTGTTTGAGGTATTGAAGCCAAATTTTCAGCTGGTTGTGTGGGGGGGGAGAGAACCTAGGGCAAAAAACGCACGCTCCTTCTTGCCAGGCAGTGCACTTTTTTACCTTGCAAATTACCAATCTTTAATTACTACTAGTTTATGTTCGGGATGGCATTCATGGGCTCCTGATTTTAATGGATATCATGCAATACAGATTTCAAAAATCAAAGGAATGTTCAATACATTTTTTGCCAGTATTAGTCAGGATTCTTTTCCTGTTCAGTTCTGAGGGTCTCGGAACGGCTATGACATTGCTAAAGTGTCAAAGCCTTTAATGCCATAATCTTTACACAATGTTCATGCACGCACTTAGGTAAATAAGTGCGTTTGACCCGTAATCGGTCGAATTGCTCACCTAGGTAATCGACAGTTTTAAATACATATCTTTTCAGTAGCACGTAAATAGGAATTTGTTCTGATAGTGGTGGGGGAAGGGACGAGTGTTGGAATTCAGAGAGTCTCCTTTAACCGGACGTAAGCGCCACACTGAGTGGCTTTGGTCTGTCTGAAGTTTTATCTATGTCAAGTTATCATGGAAAAACTCAACACTGAGATTCGTATCAGAAGACTTTTCAAAGGGTCACACCACTTTAATTATAACCTTCTAACGAAGTAAATTACGGTTTAAGTTAATTTAACTTCTGATTTAACTTTCGTTAGATTTAACTTCTGTTATACATTTCACCCTTCAAGTATTAATGCTTGAAACTATATCTATTAGTTCATGACTGCATTCTTTTCCTTATAAGAAATATATTCATTAAATCGGCTGTGATAATAAAAAGAGCGACACATGCCATTTTGGTCAAATCAGAGTTATGTATGTTACTTGGGTAAACTGAGCACGTGGAATTGAACGGTGTAGGCCTAGTCAAAACTATTGTATCTCGTACCGTTCTGAAAATACGAAAGAGATATACATCACTAAGGGGCGCATGTTTTTTTTTTATCAAGTCTTGTTGCAATTCAGAATGACAGAAGAGGATTATCTTATAGAGCTATAACATGGGGACCTGGCATTTGTCTCCTTTTCTGTCAAGGAAAACGGAAACATAGGCCACACAATGGAAAAAATTCGAATCCGTTAGGAATACTTGAACTTAATTTATAGCACTGAAAATAGCATAAAAAGTGGCGTTAGAATACGTTCCACATATCTCCACTAACCTCATCCTTCAGAGCAACCACAGCTGACAAACGCTTTTCAGTTTTTTGGCTCTCCAAAAAAGTTAAAAAAAAATGGTTCATGTCGGCATTTTAATTATCATAGCTGAAATGTTCCCGTGACTGTTACTGAAACAGAGGAACCGATTCTTAAAAACATTGTAACTTTCATCAAAACGGTTTAACACTTCTTTTTGTAAAGAAATCCTTTTAAATGAGAGACCAAGCTATAAAAAAGAAATACTGGATTCGTTAATTATACCTGTGCACAGTGAGAGAGGAGTGCGTCATCAGATTAGTTATTGTAAAATTAGTTCCATCACAAGATATGAGAGGATTAACCTAAAATCTTGGAAAACACTTAGAGTGGAGGGATCGGGATGAAACTTGGTGCGAAAAATAAGCACAAGTCCTAGATACATGATTGACATAACCGGAACGAATCCGCTCTCTTTGAGGTAGTTGGGAGGGGGTTAATTCTGAAAATCAGAAAAAAGGAAGAATTTTTAACTTACGAACGGGTGATCGGATCTCAATGAAATTTGATATTTAGAGGGATATCGTGTCTCAGAGCTCTTATTTTAAATCCCGACCGGATCTGGTGACATTGGGGGGAGTTGGGAGGGGGTTACCTAAAATCTTGGAAAACACTTAGAGTTGAGGGATCGGGATGAAACTTGGTGGGAAAAATAAGCACAAGTCTTAGATACATGATTGACATAACCGGGACGGATCCGCTCTCTTTGGGGTAGTTGGGGAGGGGGTGTGACTCTGAAATATTAGAAAAAATGAGGTATTTTTAACTTACGAACGGGTGATCGGATCTCAATGAAATTTGATATTTAGAAGGATATCGTGTCTCAAAGCTCTTTTTTTAAATCCCGACCGGATCTGGTGACATTGGGAGGATTTTGGGGTGGGGGAACCTAAAATCATGGAAAACGTTTAGATTAGAGGGATCGGGATGAAACATGGTGGGAAAAATAAGCAGAAGTCTTAGATACGTGATTTACATAATTGGAACGGATCCGCTCTATTGGGGGGGGGGGGGTAATTCTGAAAAATTAGAAAAAATGACGTATTTTTAACTTACGAAGGAGTGATCGGATCTTCATGAAACTTCATATTTAGAAGGACCTTGTAGCTCAGATCTCTTGTTTTAAATCTCAACCGCATCCAGCGTCATTGGGGGGCAGTTGGGGGGTGACCGGAAATCTTAGAAAATACTTAAAGCGGAGAGATCAGTATGGAACTGGATGGGAAGAATAAAAACCTGTCTAAGATACGTGACTGACATAACCGGAACGAATCTGCTCTCTTTGGTGGAGTTGGGGGGGGGGGGGTAATTTTGAAAATTGAGGTATTTGTAACTTACAAAAGGGTGACCAGGTCTTAATGAAATTTGATATTTAGAAGGATCTTGTGCTTCAAAGCTCTAATTTTCAATTCCGACCAGATCCTGTGATACAGGGGGAAGTTGGAGGGGGAAACCGGAATTCTTGGAAAACGTGAAAATTGGGGTATTTTTATCTTACGAATAGGTGATCAGATCGTTATGAAAATTGATGATTAGAAGGAATTCATGTCTCAGAGCTCTTATTTCAAATCCCGAACAGATCTTTTGACATTGGGGGGATTTGGAGGGGGAAATCTCGGAAAAACACTTGGAGTGGAGGAATCGGGATTAAGCTTCGTGGATAGAATAAGCAAATGTCCTTGATACGTGATTGACAGAATCGTACTGGATTCGCTTTCTTCGGGGGAGTTGGGGGGAGGAGTTCAGTGATTTGTCAAGTTTGGTGCTTCTGGACGTTCTAGGACGATGAAAATTGGTAGGCGTGTCAGGGAGCTGCACAATTTGACTTGGTAAAGTCGTTTCCCCAGATTCAACCATCTGGGGGACTAAAGGGAGAGGAAAAATGAGAAAAAATTAGGTATTTATAACTTACGAGTGAGTGATCGGATCTTAATGAATTTTGATATTTAGAAGGACATCGTGACTCAGAGCTCTTATTTTAAATCAATCTATTCATTCTTAGAATTTTGTTAGAGCTCCTACCATATGAGCTCTTGGCTCTTAACTCTTCTTGCCTCGTCACAAGTCCCATATGAGCTTTTAGCTTGTTCTTTTATGAAGTTTACCGGCACTGATAAGTTAATGAAATATTGGGTAGATCCTGTGTTTCCAGTGAAAATATTTTCCTCTAATATTTATTGATTTTCTTACATTGAGATGAGCAATAAATTCTTATGCTTGGATATTCTGTACTCCAATATCTTTATACATACATGCTAGAAATTAGTCACAACCCGACATTCGCTAAGTTTACATTACTGATCACAATTAATCAGATGATTAAAAATTTTAAACACATCAAATTAATACCAAAATAGTACCTTCGTGTGAGGATGTAGAAAGGGAGGGTTAGAATAGATTGGGATGGAGGAGAAGCATGCGTAGCTATGTTGGCCTCAGGTGACTTGGTGCTGCAGTGAGCTGTTAGTAGTAGTAAAGTAACTATCTAATTTAATGTATCAATGCTTAACTGTATTTTACTCACAAATCTATCGGTTTAATAAAACATTAAAAAAGGAAAAGTGGCCACTACTATACATTGCCGGTTTCATTGCCGGTTTAACTTTATTTAAAAAAAAACAAGATTTTTGAATAGAAAGTAAGGAGCAATATTAAAAAAAAAACAGAAACTATTATGTACATGAAGGGGATGCTTCCTCCTCAATACATTGCTCTTCATACTTAAGTTTTTAGCATTTCTAAGAAAGCTTTCTATTCTAATTAAACGGTCACTGTGTTTTAGGACACGTTCTTAAAAATTGGGAAAAACAGTCTAAATTTGACGCGAAGAGCAATGTATTGGATAGGGGGAAACTTTTTCATATACGGAATGATCTCTGTTTGTTTCGAATTTTAATGTTGCTCCTTGCTTTCAATTAAAAAAACTAGTTCTTTTGTTTAATCTCGATTATTTTCAAATAATGCCGTTAAATCTGACTTACCTTTCATGAACAATTCCCCACCTTCTCATGGAAAACTCCTCCGTGCAAAGTTTCTCTCACGTAAACTACACCAACCCACTGTAAAATCCATTTTAGACAATTTCATCCTTCATGAAAATCCCCCTCCCCTCTGTAAAATTCGGACGATTTAGCCTGAAAAATTTTCCTTAGTATTCTTCATTTGAAAAAGACTTTAATTTCTAATCGTTTTTCAGACCATTCCGGAAATCCTCCCTTTCGTGTTAATTTTTTCCCAAAAATCCAAACCTACTGAAATTTACCCTGGACAATTCCCCTTGAACGTCTCCGCATGCAAAATTCAGATGGCATAGAGAAAGTAAGACAAATAAAGAGGACTACGCGTAGAAAATCTGTCAAATCCTCGCAGTGCAAAATTTCTCCTGGAATTTCTATCCCCCGGAAATTTCCCACCCCAAGCAAAAACCTCTCCTCCCCCTTGAATTTATGTGTGTTTCCCAATAACAAATAATATACATAAACAATAGGGCATATTTCATAACTTACAGCCCTCTTCCCCACGGGCAGTGGGGGGAGGGGTAAGGCATAGCTATTGGGTCTTTCTACTGTGCTGAAAAAATAAAGGTAAGGTAAAGGATACGGCATTAAACTTTACAGTCCGTACCGGCGGTGCTGATCTCCGTTTCTTAGCCCTTCAGCCAGGAAGTGCAGTGGGGGGTTGGGGGCCAGCCATCCTGTGCTTTCGCACACCCTTCCTGTTTACCTTCCCCAGATTTCTCCAGGTACCCATTTAGAGCTGGGTCGACTCTGGCTAAGCTTATAGGGTCTTGCCACTGACCCCCGTCCTAAACTGAAGAATTGGGTACACTGGGATTCGAACCCGTGTCCTCTCAGACAAAGGATGTCTGGACTTTTTGAAAAAAAGATAGTCACATTATTTATTGGGAGGGGCTATCAAAAGATTTTTACGGTGAGGGTTAAAACGAGCTGAGCAGAGTGTCACTGAGTGGCTATCGAGTAAAAAAAATACACCAAGTGAGGATCAAAATAGGAACTAGGTTAGATGGCCAAAAGTGCAGAGAGTTTTACTCATAAATACCGGAGAGCAAATAACCATTTTCTCAGAATTTGGTTTGCATGCAGGGATATATACATAGGGGGTCTCGGTGTTTATGCCCCTTCCCCCTAATCCAATTTCTTATTTCTTTTGGGGCACTTTTTATTGAAATGACCAAATAATATTTTTATCCTTCCCCCGCCACAAAAAATTTTGCCTCATGCCTGGATGAGTAAATAGAATAATTGCTAATCAATATTAGCAAATGGGAAAAGAAGAGAGGGATCTGTCACGGAGCCCCTTCAGTAATAAACCTATGCAGTTTGGACCTCAAATGTTACGCAGAACGTGGATCTAAAAAAAAATGCAGTTAGAGCAGAGTCTTGGAATCTTTGCCTGACCGTAAAAAATATTTTGGAGTATTTTGTACACGTAAAAAGATCTTGCTTACAAAAACAATTATGTGCTAATAACAGTCAAATAGCCAAAAATTCAATTTCTAGATTTTCCACTCTCCTTCAAAACTTATATAGAGTGACCAATACCTTTGAATTATCGCAAAAGACTTTTTGATTTACTTACTTTCAATGTGTAGTCTAATGTCTTTTAGGGTTGTTTTTCATTTTAATATTATCATGGCGTATCATTTTCTATATTAATCTTAACACCTTTTAATTATCGTAATCGACTTCTCAGATTTATTTAGTTTTATGGTATAGTTTAAGATTTCTGTGTTATTTTTCATTTTAATATTATCATGTCGTACCATTTTCTATATTAATTTTAACGCCTTTGAATTATCTTAACAGACTTTACAGATTTATTTAGTTTTACGGTATAATTTAACATCTCTCTGTGTTATTTTTAATTTTAACATTATCGTGCGTTTCATTTTCTGTATTAATTTTGACGCCTTTTAATTATCGCAACCGACTTCTCGGATTTATTTAATTGTAGATTTATTAAGAAGAAAAATGGCGCTTAAAACAGTCTTGCATATCTTCCTTTCTCTTGATTAAATAAAAAAAAAAGTTTTTTTTAACGGAAAGTAAGGAGCTACATTAAAACTTAAAACGAACAGAAATTACTTCGTATATGAAAGGGGCTGATTCCTCATCAACGCCCCGCTCTTTACGCTAAAGTTTGATTCTTTCTCTTAACTCTACTTTTTAAAACAGTAAAATACTCTAGCGTAAAGAGCGGGGCGTTGATGAGGAAGCAGCCCCTTTCATATACGAAGTAATTTTTGTTCGTTTTAAGTTTTAATGTCGCTCCTTACTTTCCGTTAAAAACTTGTTTTTTTATTTAATTTTTGAACGTTTTTGAATCAATGCATGTTTTGATTTTGGCTCTCCGCAGATGAATAATTAAAACGAAATTTGTATATTTATTTTTTTGGCTAAATGGCTCTCTCATAGTTTTGATCAAAAGATTTTGAGAAAAAAGAAGCGGGGGAGGAGGCCTAGTTGTCCTCCGATTTTTTGGTTACTTAAAAAGGCAACTAGAACTTTTCATTTTTTACGAATGTTTTTATTAGTAAAAGATATACGTAACTTACAAATTAGCTTACGTAACGAACTTCTGTATTCTCATGTTTTTATTACGTATATGAGGGGGTTTACACTAAAGCTTAAATTTTTTTCCAATTTCTTAAGAATGACCCCTGAATCACAAAAGCCGTAGAATAAATAGTTGAAATTACTAAAAATACTTTAGCGTAAAGAGCGGGGTATTAGGAAGAGGTGAGCCCGTCATATGCGTGATAATTCCTGTTCGTTTTAAGTTTTAATGCTTCTCCTTACTTTCAGTTGAAAAAACTTTTTCATATTTATTTTTTCATTGTTTTTTTTTAATAATGGTAGAAAATCCTGCACTCCGTTCATGAAAATTTTCTTCCCCCATGACAGATTTCTCCAAGGAAAGCTCCCCCAAAATATTCCCCTCTTCTCAACCCCCCCAACCTATAAATCGCCCTGAAAACGTCTGTATACTTCCAAATAGCAATTACTATATGTAAGCACTGGTCAAAGTTTGTTTGCTCTTTACGGCAAAGTTTTTAATTGTTTTAAAAAGTAGAATTGTGGCAAAGAGTCAAACTTTAGCGTAAAGAGCGAGGGATTGCGGAAGGGACAACCCATTTCATATACGGAGTAATTTCTGTTCGTTTTTAAGTTTTAATGTCGCTCCTTGCTTTCCGTTAAAAAACTAATTTTTTTTATTTAATTTCTGAACATTTTTAAATTAATGCATGTTTGATTTTGGCTCTCCGTACATAAATTATTAAAATGAAATTTGCATATTAATCTCTCTTGAATCCTCTGATATCCTCTTGATATCCTTGTGATATCCTTATGATATCCTATGATATAAATAGATGAGAAATCTTATCTGGTTTATAAAGTTAGTGTTTTTCTTATTTCAGAAACTCGCCTGGAAGCACAGCAGCTGGACCTGATGCACATTATGGATTCCCACTTTCTATAAACACACGATCCCCAATTGCTGTTCGTAATTCCCAAAGTTTTTCTCAAGTGCCATTTAGACGTTTGCCAACAAGTAGCTCGACTGCTTCCACTCCGCCGGTGCCATGGGGACCACCCCCACCATACTCAAGAGGAGGATCTGTGAATTCTGGAGGGTCCAGCACTCTTTCCCCTAATGGAAGTCCATCCCATTTTAGTAATCCTGATCCATATAAAAGTGCGCATCAATCTAGATGTGATTGGAAGGACGGTGAAATATCACCTGGGTCCTTATCTACCCTTTATGGGCAGAGTGGTAATAATAGTGATGCTGGTTTACACCATCAAGAAGAAACCCAGAGAAGAATAAAAAGGGCTCTTCTTTTTGGGGCTGCATCTGCCTCTTCACCTCATTTAAAACCAATCAATGAATTCGGCGTGAGTCTTTGTGCGTCTGCCCTTTGCAGTAATTCTAATAACTCCTGCTGTCAGGAAAGACAGCGAAATATTCCTCAGTCACCAGTTCAAAGGGCAAGTGAGGAATCATCTCCTAGTGGATCGAAATACCAAAACAAAATAGAACCAGAATCTGAAATTTATTTTGCAGACGTTTCGTCTTGTACTCATTCGGTGCGTAATAATGGTGATGAATCGTCAACTTATGAAGAGATTAATCGTTATGAAATGTCACCACATGAGAGATATACTCAGAACAGTCCAAAGAGACCCTCTAGTCTTGGCCAGCAAATTGCCGTCCCTCAAACTCAAGTACAAAGAGCTGGCTCATTAAATACAATACTCGAAAAACGTCAAGTACATCGGCTTGACAAATATGAGCCTGGTGACAATATATTCAATGCTTTACAACCCCCTATAGACCCTCGAAACGCTCCTTTTCGAAAAGAAAATCAAGATACGAGAAGACAGCCAATTTTTGGACACGATGATTCCCGATTACTAGGTCACCCATGCGATTTTATTCAGCAAGAATCTCCAATGGATAAACACATAAAATCGTCATTTGTTCCTTATAAGAGAGAGAAAAATGAATCAAATAATATTGTCCATTCTCCATTCATGCAGAGGCATGAAATACAATCCAAAAAAGAGGAAATGTTAAAAAATCAGTTTTCTGGGCGAACTCAGAGGCATGAACAATTCCCCAAGCGAAACTTTTCCCAAATGGAGCCTTTTAAGGAGGAGGAAAATTTAGAAGAACAGTGGAAAAAAGACAAAGGCTTATCTCCTGACGAAGAGGTTGCAGCTTTGACAAGCAACTTTGTTGAAACCGATGATCAGGTTGATAGTGAATCTTGTACTCATTCTGTTGCTGTTTAAGACAATTACAAACATGCGAATACTTATAAAAATAAGGTGGACCCTCCTCAAAAGATGTTCTGACCACCCTTCCCTTCCCTTCTTTCTAACAATTGGAATATCTGAGCATAAACAGATTTTTCCTATAGATTTTTATAATCCCTCTTGTCCATAAATTCTAATTAAATTTATTGTAAAGTTTCTAATCAGTCTGTTCCTGTTTAATATATATCCAAATGATGCCATTACCCGCAAAGAAAAAGAAGGAAGTTCCCCTCACATAATGCATCACCCCACGACCCCCGACCCTTTACTATAAGAAAAATTCGAAACCATGAGCATTAAACTTTCTTTTTTTTACCACCCTACACCCAATACTTGCTACGCTACCCCCAAGAAAACCGTGATTTTGATTGATTATGAATCTTGAACTCAATATGTTTCTGTTTAATAACAATTTTAATAGTATATATCCTTGCATGCAAGAAGTAAAAAAGGGTGGATATCCCTTTAAGATAGACTCCTCCACTCACTGAAAAAATTTAGTATTTTTAATTAGAAATTTACCTCCCACCACTTCCCCATTGAAAATCTCGATTATAGAAGAAAATGAATCTTGTTTTTTTTGTCTTTCTTGTCTTTCCCAGTTTGCTGCTGTTTAGAAACTACCATAATAATACATATTAATGCGCAAAAGAGTAAAAAAGAAAGCCTTATCACTCATATTACAATCTCTCTGCAAAGAAAAAATCTTTAAAATCGGGCCAAAGCACACTTTTTCTCAATTTTCGATCCACCATACTCTTCCCACCTTCTCCCTTTGACTCTTCCATATCCTCCTAGAGATCGGACTTCTTCGGTCCAATACGAGTGCACCAATCGCTGTATTAAAATGACTTAATTTATTCTTTTTTTTTAATATTTAGTTTATTTACATAAACGTTATTCTATTAATATTTGTTCAGGTTGTGATTACAAAAAATCAGAACGATAGACTGGTGAAAGATTGAAGCTGTGATTAGACGAAGTGGATATGATGGGAAACTCAAATGACATATTAAGTGATTGGAAGTATTGAGTGATTTCAGAAGAAAAGCATTCATGAAGTTGGATTTTTCTGTATTTATTTCAATTTTTTTAAATAATTAAGCACAAAATCTTCTATATGGTTTTCAGTTTTTAAAATGAAACGGCTTAAGTTTTCAATAAGAATGTAAGGGGGCAGTGTATGATTTCAGATGTCATGTTATTGTCTGTTCTTTTTAGGGGGGGTCTATCTCCCTGATAAAATCAATCTTTAGTTTTTAACAATGAAATTTCTAGCTTAAAAAAATAAAGCGTCGGCTGAAAGAAACAACCATACAGTAATTTGAAGCTCACACCAGCATTATTATAATGAAATATTCCCATCTTAATGCAAATTGATTAATGGTCGGAAAAATCAAATTAAATTATTTTTTTATTATTGATTTGTTAAATTTTTTTCTGAGCAAGTAAACCCTCTTGTCAAGGATTTTATTTATCCCAACATGCGCCTTGCATATATTTTAGATACCACATGCATTGACAGTTTCGTCAACAAAAAAAAAATCAAACATAGAAATCATTAATTTAAAATCAACAACATTGTAAAATCATATACCCAAACTTTAAAGCATTCTGAAAAAAAAAATTGTCGCTTAAATTTAACCAAACAATGTGAGTGTAATGCAGATGCAGGGAACTATAATTTTACAAGATCGATACGATTTTACAATTTAAGATGATTTTTGTATCAAAGGGAGGCTTCTTACTGAATATACATGCATCAGCTTGGTTCGTTCTCTTTCTAGAAATAGTATTTGGATCACTTTTCATTCCTTCCTTTCTTTACAGATGCATAATAGAGAACCCTGCCAGACCCATCCTGTGCTAGCAGTTTTTAAATGTCCGTGTCCGCTTAGTGAGGTTGAGCTAGATCTGTTAAGGGTTGTCCATATAACTTATATCCTTTCTTCAATTGCTGCAACGAATTTCTTAGTTTGAGACCCTTTTTTAGCTCTTCCTCATTCACCTTTCCATTCTTCTATGTAATAACTTTTAATTTTGCTTTTTATAAGTTTTTTTGGGTATTTTTTTTCATGAAATGAAGAATTGGATATGTTTTATTATTTATTAAATGATAAATTAGCCAAGATAATTTAATTGCATTAATTGTGAGCCATAAAAACTTAGAAATAAAATAAAAAAGTATGTATGAGGTTTCAACCGAATGAAAAGAGAGAAAATACTTCTGCACAAACTCAAAACGATTAAAAAAACAAAATCAAAAATGTTCTTAGACATTTCTTTGAAGAATAACCTGAAAGAATATGGACTTTGTTTTTGTTTTGAACGCTCATATTCAGTCACCCCCCCTCCCCTCCCGCTCGTAAATAAAACGCCAATATAGGTCTTAGAGCAACATTACACGAAGGTGAGTTCATACAGGAAGAAGATGGACTTCTAATGCAAAAAAGAAGTCGTGTCGTGTCTATGTCAATTTACCTTCCGCCTTAAACGTCACCACCCGGAATTCTTCGAATCCAATAAGCAACTTTTCACAACTAGTTAAATCATTGGTTTGAATTTGAACAAAAAATTACAGATAATTTGATATTGCAAAAGGATTGGAGATTCATCACATTTATTTAATTAATCACATGTCTTCTTCATCTTACATTTGGATAAAGGGCAGGGTTTTGCAGTCCAATCCGATCTTGTACTTGAAGATTTGCTCGGAAACAAGGAAATTCCACTTCTGCTTAAGTAGGAGGTAGATTTTGGGGATGGACGAAAGTTGTACACATTGCTACTTTCTGCCGAAAGACTTGTTGTCGGTAACTGTCAAGATTGTCAGTAGATTCTCCACCGTACAAAATAGACAGTGCAGCTTCTCCCGCTGCGTTAATCTCTTCTTTCGAAGCATCAATTCTAGAAAATCTTAAAGCATTTTCCCTAAGCTGTTCGTTGCCTCTCAGCCGTTTAAGCGCAATCCCTTTGCCAAGTCCGTACAGACGGGAAGTTGTGTCGCAGTCAAGAATTGCTTGAGCAAAAGGAAGCAGTTTGCAGGTTTCAGTCTCAATATTCTTAAAATGGCTTTGATGTCCCAACTTGCATCTGAAGTGGTTGGCTTTGGCTCAATGTACAGGTAGACCTCAATCTGCTCAGGAATACAATGATAAACTAACAAAACCAAGAAGTGGGTATCGTCACCGAGAACCACAGTGTCCCAAGTCTTTGAACAATCAACCACGGTAAGCATAAAAAGTAAGTCAGCATAAGCTTGACCTTGGATGGTTCTCAGACTTTTGCCTCGTAGATATTCGGAAAGTGCATTGACGAAACGGGCTTTATTCTTTTTGCACGAAAATATTACTCTTTTTTGGTGTTCAGTCTCATTTCTGGGCTAAACAGTACTTCCTGTCCAGTGATACAGTTTTGCTGAAGGTGAGCCATATCTTTTGTCGGAGCAGCAATGTCGTAGCTATCAAAGACAGTAATAGTGTCTGGATATTTGGCCGAAATATAGTTCCAGTATCGGCCGTAGGTCTCCGAATATGTATCTTTCTTCCCCCAGGGAATCCTGTGAAGCAAAGCGCCCTCGTCTAAAACGTAGGTGCTATTCAGACTACGTTTTTCCCAATAGGATCAATTTCTAAATGCGGTTTGATAAATTTTGCTGGTTCATGCTTTTTGCTCTGGTTTATTTGGGTTTCGGAACGTGCTAGAATCATCAAAAAGTGACGCAGGATGGGATAGGAACTTAAGGAGTTCTATAAAATTTTCTTCATTGGACGAATCGGCCTCGTCATCCAGTACGCTATCATCCCAGTATCTATCCTCAAAGAAATGAAAAGGTTTTTTGTCCCAAATAAAGTACTGTTTTAGTAATAGGTCATATCGTCCAATTGCTGAAGTTGCTGCAATTTTACTGAATTTATTATTCATTGCCAGAGGAATTGAGAGTCAGTACAAAATCTTCCTCAGTCTTAACATATTCTTTATGTCACAGTTTATTTTCATGGGAATTGAAAAAGCAATCCTTTCCAAAGAATATGGTAATCGCGTTTTTATTAAATCCTTTTTTTGCAGGAAAATATTGCACAATATTTACAGAATATAGCCCAGGAAGTGGACAAAGAATCTGCTTGTGGTTTTCAAAATACTACACTCCTAAATACAACTTGACTTCTTTTCCGTGTACATTATGTACTGAATGGGGGAATCTATAAGCTCTTGTATGCTTTCGTGATTTTTAAGCGGGCTGTATTTTGCCTTGTCGTAAATCTTAGAATTAACGAAGTGTCCTATGTCATTTGCAAAAACTAAACTGGTATTAAACTCTGAAGATATATATATATATATATATATATATATATATATATATATATATATATATATATATATATATATATATATATATATGCATATATATATATATATATATATATATATATATATATATATATATATATATATATATATATATATATATATATATATATATATATATATGTATGTATATATATATTATATATATATATATATATATATATATATATATATATATATATCTGGCACGTACGCAGGGGGGCCTTTGGGCCCCCCCCCCCGAAAATTTGTGAAATTTTTAATTTCCCCATGGTTTCTTGGGATTTCTGGCAAAAGTAGGACATTTGTTAAGAATCGAGATACATATGTGAAGCCTTTTTTGGGGGATTTTACAGCATGCCATTATCCAGTCAAGTCACTGCCCAATTATTAACCCATTTTCTGTCTAACTTTTTACCCTCTTTGAAGTAATTAGCAATTGTGCTGTTATTTTTTTTTTTTTTTGTAAAGAGAGTTTCCTTTCCACAGCAAAATAGAATTATCCTATATATTAGAGCGTCTATCCCCCCTTTCAGGATAAAGTACAGCTTTTAATGGATCAATTTTGGAAACTATCATTTTTCATTAAAATCTACGTTTTTGCAATAAAAGAACTACCCCCCACAGAATCCATATTGCACTGTTAACCCTAAAATTTCCCTTTCAGTGGGATATAATAGATTAATCTCTGGTTCTAAATCGCTATGAACATAACCTGAGCCTAAAACATACTGTTGAGGCTTCAGTCTTCTTCCCCTCCCCCCATCCACTACAATACTACAGGATCTGTATTTTCCGATATACCTGCTTTTTGCATTACTAAATAAAAAAGTACATACTTTATATCTGCTGTTTCGAAGGTTTTAGCCCCCCCCCGAAAAAATTTCTGCGTACGTGCCTGATATATATATATATATATATATATATATATATATATATATATATATATATATATATATATATATATATATATATATATATATATATATATATATATATAATATATATATATATATATATATATATATATATATATATATATATATATATATATATATATATATATATATATATATATATATATATATATATATATATATATATATATATATATATATATATATATATATATATATATATATATACAGAGGTGCCATTTGGACCGAATCTTGGGGTGGGCATAAACTCCATCTTGGCCCCCCCCCCCCCCGACTCACTTCGTGTCGCGTAATCATCTAGGAAATGGGCTATTGACAGAACTCGAGAATTTATTATGTATCTTGCCTACTTTCAAAGTTTAAAATAGTTAATAGTAAATACCGTAATTACCCCAAGGGTCGTCAAGTAATTACGCTCTTTGGTTAATAAGCGTTCAGTAATTTAAAATCAATTGGACAGAATGGATTATGTTGGACATAATGGATTATTATGGCCGGCAAAGGGCCCTTTGTGGTGGAAGCTTGGGCCCCCTGGAAAATCTGGGGTGGGCATTTGCCCACCCCTGACCACCCTATAATATATATATATATATATATATATATATATATATATATATATATATATATATATATATATATATATATATATATATATATATATATATATATATATATATATATATATATATATATATATATATATATATATATATAAATAAGTTGTCTGTGTGTGTGTGTCGAGTGACATCATGTTTGTGTGTCGACTGACGTCATTATAAGGATTGAGCTGTATGCGTCATGAAGTTGTTTGTCGGCTGACGTCATGTTTGTCAACTGATGAAATTACATACGGGGACACAAATGACGACCGGGACACAGGGAATATAAATGACGACCGGGAACCTCAAAGAGTAATTACAGACTGGGACACCCGGACACAAATCACGACCGGGACACAGGGAATATAGATGACGACCGGGACACAGGGACACAACTACAACGGGGACGCCGGGGGCAGAGGCGGGATATATAAATGACGACCGGGACACAGGGATTGTTCGAATAGAAATTACAGACCGGGACACAAATGACGACTGGGACACAAGGAATATAAATGACGACCGGGACACTCAAAGAGAAATTACAAACTGGGGCACCGGGACACAAATGACGACAAATACACAGGAAATATAAATGACGACTGGGACACAGGGACACATCATTATGGCGCGTAACGACTTACGCGCGCGGGGGGGATTGGGGGGCGCAAAGCGCCCCACCAACTAGGTGTTGGGGTGGTGCGAAGCGCCACCCCAACAGCTAGTATATATATATATATATATATATATATATATATATATATATATATATATATATATATATATATATATATATATATATATATATATATATATATATATATATATATATATATATATATATAGTACCAGGGGCCAGAACTTGGCATTGCGACAGGGTTGTACATATTTGATTCTCTAATTATACAATAGCATAATCATCGCATTATTTTTTAGTCTTAAATCACAAGTTGTAAAATCAGCGATTTCAACTGTATTGAGAGATTTCGCTGTGGACTTAATTCCTCCTTCCTGTTAGTGCATCCAAGAATCATCGATTTTATAGGATTTCTTTCTCTTGGGTTCTTTCTTGGTTTCTCTTGGAACAATATATATATATATATATATATATATATATATATATATATATATATATATATATATATATATATATATATATATATATATATATATATATATATATATATATATATATATATATATATATATATATATATATATATATATATATATATATATATATATATATATATATATATATATATATATATATATATATATATATATATATATATATATATATGTAAATATATATATAAGTATATATATATATATATATATATATATATATATATATATATATATATATATATATATATATATATATATATTCCGTTCCAGGGTGATTAAGAAATTCAGACGTGAATTCATTTTCTCCTTCCCGTTTATCTTTGCAGATGCTAAAATAACACATCTTGATTTTAGCGTGAAAAATCAGCAATTTCAATTTAATTAAGTAATTCTGCCCTGTGAACAAGTCTTTATTTTTGTTCCTGACGGTAATCTGTATTTGAATGTTCAATGAATGTTGACATTAAGATGCAAATATTTTTGGTATGACTATTATTGTCATTTCAAAATTTCACTCCGATAAAGAGTCTAAGGTCTTAAGCGGAAAAAGCAAAGGAATAGATTTAACAGCATTTTGTTTTTACATGCCTAATATATTTCACAAAATCTGTCAAGGAACGACGAGCCTAGAATCGATGAATATTCACAACTGTTGGCTCTGGGATCGTGCCAGTTCATCCCAAATAAATAGAGCTAGTCAATTAAAACGATCTTATGAAAACAGTAAATCATCATACATTATAAACAAGAGAGACTTACGAAAAGGAATAAGAGAGACTTGCAAAAAGGTTAAATAGCCAAGTTAGTTTTCTCCTGAAGTTATTTAAGAAACTATTCAATATTGAAATTACTTTTTAGTTCGTCTGAAATTATCTGAGGGGCCAAGGGGGAAAGAAATCTACAAACGATTTTCCATTGGTATGTAAAGATTCAAAAACGGATTTTGCCGAAAAGAACCAAATATTTGCCTGAATGTCGCATAATTTTCTTCTATTTGTATGTTTTAATCATGTTAGGGTTAAGATTACCGCACCCTCCCTTCGAACTTTATGTTGGCAATAAAGTCTCTGAGTTATCGAAGTACGAAATCTAATGCACAGCAATAGGTTTCTATGTTTACGAGGTACGTGACTCGGACAATATTTATAATTGCTGAATCATGACTTATTTTTATTTTATTTTGGCATCATGAATTATTTTGTATATGTTTACTTTCTAAGTGATGCAATTGAATTATAAATTCCTGTTAATATTTTAAAAAAGAGAGAAAAAAGAGAAAACAAAATGAAAGAATATAATAGTAAAAATATCATTGGAAAGCACTGGTTCTTTTATTTTAAAACAGTTCTTGGTAACGAACTGTAGTAAGGAGCGACCCGGCTCAATAGTAACCGAAACTCTAAAAAATAGAATTTTGATACCAATAATTACACCAAAAGAATTGCATTTTAATGCTGATTTAAATATATAAATTTCATCAAGATCAGTTATACCTATCAAAAGTTACGAGCCTGAGAAAATTTGCCTCATTTTAGAAAATAGGGAGAAGTACCCCCTAAAATTCATACAATCTTAACGAAAATCACACCATCAGATTCAGTGTATCAGAGAACCTTATTGTAGAAGTTTCAAGCTCCTATCTACAAAAATGTGGAATTTCGCATTTTTTGCCAGAAGACAGATCACGGATGCGTGTTTATTTGTTTTTTTGTTTGTTTTTTTTCCCAGGGGTGATCGTATCGACTGAGTGGTCCTAGAATGTCTCGAAAGGGATCATTCTAACGAAAATTAAAACTTCTAGTGCCCTTTTTAAGTGACCAAAAAAATTGGAAGGCACCTAGGCCCCCTCCCACGCTCATTTTTTCCCAAAAGTCACCGGATCAAAATTCTGAGATAGCCATTTTATTCACCATAGTCGAAAAACCTAAAAGCTATGTCTTTAGGGATGACTTACTCCCCAGCAGTCCCCGTGGGAGGGGCTGCAAGTTACAAACTTTGACCTGTGTTTACATATAGTAATGATTACTGGGAAATGTACAGACGTTTTCAGGGGGATTTTTTTGTTTAGGGGGGAGAGTTGAGGGAAGGGGTTACGTGGGAGGATATTTCCATGGAGAAAATTCTCATGGGGGAAGAGAATTTCAATGAAGGGGGCACAGGATTTTTTAGCATTATTTGGAAAAACAAGGAAAAAAGATATGAAAAGTTTTTTCTACTGAAAGTAAGGAGTAAAATTAAAACTTAAAACGAACAAAAATTATTACGCATATGAGAGTTTACCACCTCGTTATACCTCATTCTTTACGCTAAAGTATTTTTAGTAATTTGGACTATTTATTCTACGGCCTTTGTGATTCATAGGTCCTTCTTAAGGAATTGGGACAAGATTTCAGCTTTAATGAAAAGAGCAAGGTATCGACGACGGTTGAACCCCCTCATAAACGTAATAAAAACATACGAATGTAGAAGTTCGTTACGTAAGTTAATTCGTAAGTTACGTATGTTTTTTACCAATAAAAACGTTTGTAAAAAATTAAAGGTTCTAGTTGCTTTTTTAAGTAATCCAAAAATTGGAAGGCAACTAGGCCTCCTCCCTCGCTCCTTTTCCTCAAAATCTTCCGATGAATTGCAATTAATTAATATGCAAATTTTGATTTAATTATTTATGTGCGGAGGGCCAAGATCAAAACATACATTAAGTCAAAAACGTCCAGAAATTAAAGAAAAAAATAAGTTTTTTTAAATGAAAGTAAGGAGCAACATTAAAACTTAAAACGAACAGAAATTACTCCGTATATGAAAGGGGCTTTTCCTCCTCAACGCCCCGCTCTTTACGCTAAAGTTTCTTACTGTTTTAAAAATAGAGTTAAGAGAAAGAGTCAAACTTTGGCGTAAAAAGCGAGGCGTTGAGGAGGAAAAGCCCCTTTCATATACGGAGTAATTTCTGTTCGTTTTAAGTTTTAATGTTGCTCCCTACTTTCATTTAAAAAAACTTGTTTTTTTTTATTTAATTACCAAAACAAACCGATACATGGACAAAGTTGATCCTCATGAACCATAGATAAACAGTCGAGACCGACACAATGCACTGCAGAACGACCAGAAATGGAAAATATCCTTAGTTTTTTTTTGAATAGTTAATATTTTATTTGAACAATATCATTGTTCAATTTGGATCACATTGATTTTCTTGGTTTGACTGATAGAGTGTAATTGTGGATGCTCAAGTGGGCTAGGTTAAACCTACCTTACTAAGATTCGCCCTTAAAGTTGACATTTGCTTGAAGCTATCTATTGACTAGCTCATTTTTGGGGGGTTGACATTACTAGATTCTTACTAATTTCAGCCATTATTGATGGCGTCCATTCAGTTTCATAGGTGGTGCTGTTTATCATTTACAAAAATCTGCGATACATCATTATCTGCGATAGCTATGTCGGGGAAATTAGTTTAGAATGCAATGTTGAACTTTGAACTAAATCGTGCACGAAAATTTGGAAATAAGCGTGATGAGATAAGCCGTAGAGCATGCGAGTTTTTTTTTACAAAGGACGATATAATCAAGGCTAAGGAGATACTGTGGTCTTTTGCTCACTACACCAAAAGAGTATCAATTAAAAAGAAAATCCGAAGACAATATTAATGAAATGTTGTAGGTACTTGAGCTTTGTGAGCAACGTAACGTTGAGCTGCCAGTCTTTGTGATAGTTGAACCTGACGAAGTCCCTAACTGTCCATGTGAGATAGCAGCGGTAATCACCAGAAAAGTTACAGAAGTTTGTAATAAGCATGGCAATTTCTTGAATAAGGATCCTCCCGCCCCCTCGATTGTTCCTACAGTTACTGAAACAAAGCCCTCAAATGCAGTGGTACTCAAGAATTTGCCTTTTGACCTCATGAAGTCAGATTTGTGGAAAGACCCTTTGCAAAAAATTTGTGGCAGAGAGTGCTCTAAAATTGTCGAAGTTCAGCCCAGAAAAGATAATTGGCGATTTGTTATAGCTAGCAAGGCTGATGCAGAAACTCTTTTCGGGGTCTTTCAGAACGGTGATAAATCTCTTTCCGCAACAATCAGGAGCCCCTCTTACCTCGGTATTGCTCGATTTGTCCCCAGCAATATAAATGACGATGAACTTTGCGCACTGATTCCGAAATGTGTCAGTACAAAACAGATTGGCAATACATGCACGTTTCGATTGAAATTTGAAACCAAAGTTGACCTTATGAATGCCATAAAAATCCTCGAGTCATAGATTACGAGAGGATCAAAGTTGCTGAGTATTTCTCTCTCCCGGTAAGATGTTTCAAGTGTCAAGCCTACGGGCATAGTTCCAGCAGCTACAAAAATAAAGCTATTTGCGCAGTCTGCGTTTACCATGGTCATTCAAGCTCCAAAACATCCCCTTGTCAAAGGCCCAAGAAGTGTGCATTGTGCAAATCACAGGATCATCCATGTTACAGCTTCAAATGTCCAGTCGCCCAAGAACTTTTAAGCAAAGTTAAGTCTGCATAATGGCTCGAGCCATAAGTCTCTTATTGTGGAATATCAATGGCAAAGTGGTTGACAAAGGCCTAGTCCTCTTTGAACTTCTAAGTACAAATGAAATAATTTTTCTACAAGAACATTTTTTATCTGATGAAAGGAAAAATCTACTCACCATTTCACAGAGTTCTTATCTCTTATTTCCTCGAACGAATATGAAAATTGCCGTGGCCGACCTTCAGGCGGATTAGATATCATTTCACAATTTCCCGTCAATCTCCTTGAGTTGAATGACCATTTCATTGCTGCTGAATTTTCGGACTTTGCAAAAGGCTAGCGAGTTATGTGAAGAGAGTTTCAAATCGCCCTAATGCTCGAGTTTTGATCGCAGGAGACTTTAATTGTGACTAAACAGACGGTTCATTGCCAAGAACCCAACTTCTTCTGAATTCCCTCCCCCCTTCCTACTCAGTTGCTGCCAAAACGGAAACTTTCACGTTTATTGGTGTCATGTTAGCGACTTCTAACCTTGATCATTTTATTGCATCTATCCCCCTGTAAAACTGTCGAAGTAATTAGTGATGTCTTTTATTCATATCACCTTCCAATAAAGTTGAAAACAAATGCCTCATTTAATGCCCCTAAACAGCCAGATAAAAAGTGGTTTTATATAAAAGATTGGAAAAAAATAACCGAGAGAGGTTTCGTCTTGAATGTGATAGAATATTTAAATAAAATAAAGGAGCCCTTTCATTTGTTGTGCACGCGCTCGGACCTTCGTGACAAAGAAATAGTCATCGGACTTGCCACCTTTCTAGCAGAAATTAACCATGCATTAAACTGTGCTGAGGCTTCAGCTGTCCCGTGCAAGCGGGTTAGGAAAGGCTCTCAAGTTCAGGGTTGGTAAAAAAAAACCCTTCCCTTGTTTCCGTGTGCGAGTCTTCTAAAATTTGGCTGAATATTTGGAAGGATTGCGGCAGGCCGAAGTCTTGGACTATTAATGGTTTTCGGCTACGTTCGAAACATTTTTTTTGCCAAAGTGTTAAGGAAACATAAGGCTGATCTTATTGAAAAACGCTCATAAATTAGCAGAGAACCCTTTGAAGCTCTGGAAAAAATTTGAACGCCCTTGTGAACACATTTGTGCAAATAATATTCCCGAGCCTGAGTGGATAAATTATTATAAGCATGAGTTTTCTTCTCCCGATCCTGCTCTTGAATCAAAATTTGAAAAAGAATTAAGTGCTTGTCTGGAAAAACACGAACCTTCGACATTTATAATCAAGCCAAGTGATGTATCATTTTATTGTAAAAAACTAAAGAAAAGAAATTCCACGGGAATTGCTGCCAGACATTTTGATTATGCAAGTGCTTTTCTTTTCAATCATTTATCTCTACTTTTTCAAATGTCTATTGAAAACGGAGTTTATTTCTCGCCAGGTTTCTGGGACAGTGGCAGCACCCTTTTTGAACAGGCGTAATAATATGCTGCGCTTCCAATCAACTGGTACCTTTTCCTTTTCCCATGCTGTAGCCAAGAAGGCGGCGAAGAATGTTTTTAGTGCTTCAACTGAGACCTTTATCATTTCTGCTGACATACAGTCTTCTTCTGGGGATTTACCATTCTTCAATCTCTTGGCAGCTGCATGAACCTCTAAAGCACTTGGCGACTCTACACTAATATCTAGGGAGAAGAATGGCGTTGCGGGAACGTTGGGTAGTGGTTTATTGAGGAGTCTTTCGAAGTGGGATGCTTATAACCCATTCAATGCTGCTGTTTCGGTCACGAGTACGCCAGGTGGGTCCCTAACTGGGCTGTTGACTGTACGCTTCTTTCTAACGATGTCACTTCTGATCTGATATAGGGCTCTAAAATCTCCTCTCTTGGCTGCTTCCTCAGCAAATTTTAGCTTTGTTCTCGATCAGGGTTCGGCGGTGATTCCTTACGCTCTTCTTTACGGGTTTGTCTGCTTCGCGGTAATGTACGTTTTCAAGATTAAACGGCCTGGTGTTCGGATTTGAAAAATGGTTAGTTTTATGAGTTTCCTCTCCCTTATGAGATTCTAAGTTTGGTCAGATTATGAGATTCCAAATGGTCGATTCCGTAATTAACTTGAGCTTTTAGCTTTAGTTTTAGCGAATGATCAATAGATTTAATAACATCAGCTACAGCAGTAGCTTCATTTCTATCACTTCCGACGAGACGCTAAATATCTTTTAACAGTCTCAGCTCAGTTATCGTCGACTTCGAGTCTCCACACAAGTTATTGGAGTCATTAGGGTCGTTCAGCTCTTTAGGTTGAAACTTTAATATAACGGCAAAAGAGGGTTTGGATGACTGTTTGGAGGCTTGAGACAAAGAAGGTAACGGCTTGCGCTTCGACAGGACGTAATTATCGAATTTAAAATAGAGTTCATTAACTTTACGAGTAAGCATAGCACTTGATTCTTCTACAACAACTGGTACTTCATCAGGCTCGTACAGCAAGAAACGCGTCATCGCTAATAAATTCTGCTTCAGTTTTCGCAACATCGGCGTGAACATTCCCCACAGCCCAAGCAAGGTATAAACGTTCAATACTGGGGATCATACAATCTACTGACTCTGCATTGTATTTAGCAAAGAATCTCACTTAATAAAAAGGTTGAAATCGCTCCAAATTACATAAGGGCGTAAGACAAACTCGATCAATGATATTCACAATCAGGCGATACAAGTAAAAATTATCAAATTATAAATGAATGTCTTGAATGTGGGTAAATTTGACCCGTAGCAAAATATTAAGAAATAACAGACTCAATAAGGACTAATCAGATAAAAACCAACAGCCTAAATGTCCCAAAATGATATTTTCATTAAAGATATTGCTATATTTAAATATTTGGTTTGGCACAACATAATATTGTGAGTCACTTAACTGATTTAATGCTCTTATCCATAACACATTCCCTCTTTATGGAAGTTTTCCCAAAACTTTTTTCATTCCCTCTTTAGCTTAGTGCTGCAATTTATTTGAAGGACAAACACAGTCAAATACAAAGATATATTAAAATACCCTTTGTATAACTTCGCTCGCATGACTAAGAAATCCTTATTTTTAAATAATTTTAAAGGAAATAAAAGAAAACAAGCTGCTTTATCTTAATTACGACTTTTAATGCGTAAAATGTGTGTTTTCAATATGCATAATTTCGTGTTAATAATAATATGATTAAGTTTTTATTTTCTTTAGAACTATTTTAAACTACCCTAGGAAACATCTTAAACCACAATCTTAACTACATTTTCCCTTTGTAGTTAATGCCTTAAATAAGATAAGAAATATTTCAAAAAGCCTAAGGACCATGGCAACACAGAATACAGTCTACAAATAAAGCTCAGAAACAAAATATAGCTTTAAATAATAAAAATAGAAATAGAAAAAAGAAAAAAGAACAACAAAAGACAAGAAAAGAAACACGCCAAGGTTCAACATTTCAACGAACAAATACCATTCATAATAAAATTCAAAACCTAAAAACCGTAACAAGCTATCCCCTCAAAAATGATTCCCCTTGTTTAACCCCAAAACGAAGAAAGCTGCACTACTGATTAATAGCACATGCGTTCTTCACAGCCATCCACTCAATTAACCAGCATTCACTCCCAAACTCTCGTCCAGAACATGGATTCCGTAACCCAGACAGCTCTTCACGCTCAGATACAAAATGGATTTAGTTTTCATTCACACATCCACACATAGGGCGAAAATGGGGGACAGCCGCCAGCCTAAACTTTCCCAAAAATTTATGTCTCTCACCTAGATCCAAACTATCCCCTCTTACCAGCAACAAGTTCTTCATATCCTCTTTATTCAACCCAAATTTAAAATAAACCTCCTCCCCCCAACAGTCTTTAGCTTGGGAGTAAAAGCTCAAAGACATAGATGGGTCCTTATGAGCTTGCCACTCTTGGATTTCTTGGTCATTTAGGGTTCGCTGGACTTCTTCCCATACTGACACGCTTTCATCCATTGGGCCTTTTCCTTCAATCCTTATCTACGAGACCACAAAGGTCTAGTATTTTCTTTGCCTATTTGGCCACGAATCACGTCTACAGTCCTTCAAGCTCTCCAAATAAGCTGACTTAAGAAGTCGGACTCTAGGTAGCCTAATTATCTTCTCTAAGAATTTCATCATTCTAACCAATCTAATACTCCTAAAGGGGAAAAGCCCCAAATCTCCTTCCAGCACCGCTGAAATAAATGAATCTTTCAAGCCTAAAATTCTCTTAGAATATCTTATCTCAACTACTTCTAGCTTAGCTGCTTTAGCAAAACCCCAAACCTCAGAACCCCAATGTAGACTAGAAGCTAATGTGAATGCGACCGGTAAGCATTGATGTTCTTAATTAATATCTCGATGCAATTTTAATTAGTTCAGATTACATTCCAAATGACTAAAACTAGTATATTTATTTCTGATTATCCCAAGATTTGGGTTTCTGGAACTGGATTGCTTTCTTTTGTGATGTCAATGCTGTTCAAAGGTAAAAAACGTATCTCTTCACTATTCAGAAACTATAAATATAAAACTATATTTAAATATATTATATATTTAAACTATAAATATATTTAAATATAAAATATAAATATAAAAACTAGGTATAAAACTATACCTAGTTTTTCCAGATTACATTAGAGTGATGGGATTTCTCTCTAAATTAAATTGCCGGGTAAGAAACGTTATTCATAGTTGTCAAGGCAAGAAAAGCAACCTCTGTTTTACTTTGTTTTATCTAAACTTTCATTTTTGTCTTTTCTTTACTCTCTACCTTACTCTTTCTCTCTTTTCCGATTTTAAAATTGCTTTTTATATAATGATTTCTAGTGAATTTGTTTATTCAATTACAAAACATAGTTCAAATCTGTTTTTCAGGTGTATGACCATCTTTTATAACTTGTTCCATGAGAACTTCTCCGCAGCTGCTCCAACGTTTAGTGACGCTTGTTCAATTTTCACTGATAAAGCGATGGTATTTAATATATTAATTTTACGCTGCAGCCACCCGTGCAAATACTTAACGCGGAACTTAACATTTTCATAATTTTGTTATTATTGGAGTCGCTGCCACCACTTATTGGAGTGGTATACCTCGCGACCACAACTATTGTTACACGTATGTGTGCCACAAGTATATCTGGGGCCCAAGCTAGTGTTTTAGTTAGCTATGGTAGCGTGATCGAACGGTCAACAGAGCCAAACTTTGGGCCAAAAGTACCACCACCTGTGCCATCACTAATATCTCTAGTTATTTCTTTGGAGGGTAAAGGGGCCCCGCTGTCGATAAATCATTGACGGTATTTCTCACGAACTCTTTTCCTACCCTGCCTAGGTTCGTGGAAAATAATCTAAGACGGTTGTAGAAAATAGCTTACTCTTATTCTTTCGACGTCTTCAACAAAACACATATCTATCACTCTGAAACTGAACTCTCAATAAAGACTCAGGACATGAACTAATATAAAATCACCACTTCTGTACATAGAGCTTTTTGTAGGGATGGACTCTGGATTGACGCTGGCCAATACTATAAATAAAATAAAAACTACAAATTTAAAGGTATTTTGAATATCAATGACTGTCAGTGGCCAAGTCAAGGAAGACAAAAATAAAATTTAGCTTGAAAGCTTACTTACTGCAAAATCACTAGCTTAGCAACGAGACCTTAATTTATCATCGAAAATTATATCAATGGCAAATCTAATCAAATATAATTACAAAAAGGAAAACAGGTCATTTATCCAACAAAGAAAAAAAACAAGGGTGGAACCCCAACAGTTATTTATAGCCATTTAGCTGCCAAAGAATTTGATATTCTGCTAGAAGAGGCCATACCTTTAAGCAGGTATGGTCTTTACAGGCCGTGGAGCCTTTGGGGGATATGCCCTTGAAATATTGAATTATTTTTGTCATATTTTGATTGAAATATATCCGGCATGCAGACAGAAAGAGAATATCTTCCAGCTTCATCCCACTTCTATGTAGCAGAGCAAATGTAAACATTTCTTTTAACCTCGAAATATTTCTATAAAAACTCAGTACCCCTTCTTAGCATCTAGCAATGTCTTTCTTTTCAAATTTGTCATTTGGTCCCTCTCACAGAGTAGCTTTGAAAATAAATTGAAAAACAGTAAAAATTGCGTTTGTAGTAAATTACATTCTTGTGATTTACTATGGGTCAGCCAAATATCCCTCATGGTAATCTTTAAAAAAAAGAAAATAATGAAAGACTAGTCGCCAGTTCAATCATACACTAACAGGAATGGTATAGAAATAACGGTGTTTTTTTAATTTATTAGCTAAGAAGTATTTGAGTAGCCTCGCCTCACTGTTTGATGCTGGAAGTTTTATTTTTTATTGTAGGGAGGATCTTGTAATGGTATTACATATTTATTTTTATTTGAGTTTTACAAGTGCCTGTTTTTAAAGAGATTTTAAAGAACTAAGAGCTTTTTTATCAATATCACTTCATTTTCGATAGTTTTTTTTAATGAGTTTTCACTCTATTGTTTTTCATTGGTTGGTTCACTAGAAAATTTGTATTTAACAATTTTTTATACTGAATGTTTTTCCATTTATAAATAAAATCTGTAGAAATTGTCAAAAACATATAAAATCTCCTTTATGATTATAACTATAACATAGTTTAGCCACGATTTTTGAGCATCACAAATTTTTAGATCAGGCTACGGGTATTACACGTTACAATAGAAAATTCTTAATTATAAAAATCTCATTTATAAAAAGTATAGAAATGTTTTAGCAGTGGATAACAGTGAGTCAAGAAAATACTGGTAATAGAATAAGCAAAAAAAACCCGAATTTTCGTTTTTTTAGTTACATTTTAATCACTGCCTTGACTAAAAGTGTGACTCATTACTTCTATAATTTCATTTTATTTACAAATTTATATTTTGCTATGACAGTTTCAGATTTTTTAACAGATTTGTGTCAAAAAAGGAAAATTTTATAAGGAACAAGAATCAAATAAGATCTGAGAGAAGAATTTAGATTTGCTGTGCTCCTAAAACCGTGATATGGATGTAAACATGAATCTTCAGCTATATTCCCTTACAAAGCGTTAAAAGTGAGAAAGTAAGTTCTTTTATTGGAAAGCTGAATCCTTGAATCCAAAATCAGCAACCACAGCAGCATGAAAGAAGTTAAATTAGGAAAAGATGTCTTTCAGAAATCTCAAGAGATGAAGTTCTGCAAATTTTCCTATAGACATAAATAAAAGATCAAAAAGAAATTTTATGTTCACAGCTTCTACAGTGTCTAACGAAGGATTTTTCTTTTTTAACTTTGGTAAAGCACATACAATAAAAATAAATTAAAATTAATAATTCATAAAAAATAAATTATAATGAAAAATTTTTATTTGAAACATTTTATCATCTTTTTCTTTCTATAAGTAAGAAAAAACTGAAGACAGAATTTGAAACAGTGGCACACTGATTCTAAGAAAAAAACTTATCTGACGATTCTGTATAGAATATCCAAATTAGATTTTCGGAGATAACTAAAATTAAATATGATGTCAAATAAAATAAAAAAAAATTTGAAAAAATAAATAAAGCATAAAAGATTGTTCAAAGAAGATTAAAAAAAATAATGTCAAAATGTAAACGATCAGAAAACAGCTCATATAAAGGGTAAAATATATAAAGAATAGAAAATATAATGAGTAAAAAGTTAAACTGAAGCGAACATAAATTATAAAAGCCAACAATGGAGCTGTTAATTGCTCGAATTCTATTTATCACTCGAGTGTCAAATGACCCTTGAGTGGATCTTTTCAGAACTTTCAGAAGTCAATTACTTCTCTTTGATTTCATACCGGAAACTGACTTCTTGGAAAAATGCAATAAAAGTTGCAATTTTGGATTGCATCTGCAATGACTTCCCAAGCTTAATTCCTGTTCCTTTGTAACCGAAACCAAGTTTATATGAAAAAAAAATTTGAATGTTTGCGCTGAAAAACATTTTGACATTATATAAATAGCAAATGGCTATTTACGAAGTAGATTTTGCATCGAAATAAATTTTATATTTGTGATATAAAACAGAATTCTGAAAGATAAACGGGTAAAGTTTAAATAAGGATGTTTATTTATCGCACTTAAGAGGACGCGTCTAATTGGGATTGGCAATTTTAGTTATTGAATTCTTAGATTAGTTCTGACACAAGAGTCAACAGTGTAAAGTGAAATCTTCTGATGTATTTCTTAAGTAATTTATCAAAAACTATCGTTTAAATAAAATGAAAGAATGTCTGGTATCTAACTGGAAGAATTTGTTGATTTTAAGCACAAATTTTTCAGCCTGAGAAATTACTTTTTTAACTCTAAGTCCCCCTGCTCCCACAAACGTTTATGCCATTGAAGACATTTGCTTCACCGAGTGACCTGGTATCTGGCTATCAAAGAGAATCTAAGGTCTAAATTCTTAGCTATTTCAAAAATCTCAGGATCCCCAAAATTTCTACAAATCCAAACAAGATCGGCATTGTGAACGAAATAATACTGGCATAAATTTTTATAAAAATATTTATTTGACGCTATCATTAAAAGTACATCAGCCACATATTTAGAAAGAGAGCTGGCAGAAAATGATTTATTAAAAAATTTCACTTTGCGAAAACGTAAAAGCATTGAGTAGTACAGTGTTAACAGACTAGTAATAGATTTCAAAATTCGCGTGTAAAAATATATATTATAAGAAGTAAGAATCTTTTTCCCAATCTATCTGTTTTAGTTGTAATCTAGGTCAATTCAAAATTATTTTGGAGCTGTAATTAGGATATTTAGGCTATATATATATATATATATATATATATATATATATATATATATATATATATATATGTATGTATGTATGTATATATATATGTATATATATATATATATATATATATATATATATATATATATATATATATATATATATATATATATATATATATATATATATATTCTAAATTATGCATAAATAAATTTAAATTATGTAATAATAAGTAAATTATAATTTCGAAAAATGTTCTGACAATATAATCCTTAAATGGATTTATTCTAAAATTGTAGAAAAGCATTAGTTGGTAACCCAAATATTTTGATATCATTTCTTGGACCATCTAACACTTTCCTTTTTAAGATATGAAAAATGCAGTTAAAAGAATAGAAAACAGACTCAAATAGAACGTATTTCGATACTCGGTGTGTGTTCCACAGCCAGACAAAGGCCCAACTGTTCGACACTGTTTTCGCTTCAGCAAAGTTAACTCTCCCGAAGATCTTCTTCCAATAATGCACAAAACATAATAATTTTCAGATTCAAGGCCATCGATAAAGCTGGTTCTTATTCCGTAGCCAATATCCTTTTCAACAATAGGGTCTAACCTATAATCGAAGATAGGAATTGCACTAGATAGGTCGTTACTCTGAGTTCGGGCGCCTTGACTTGGAAAGATGATAGCACGGAAATCGCTAATGTCCTTTCTCGTAGAAACTACCCATGAAAATATGATTCGAGTTGATGAACTGGAAGAACAAAAAAAGTCAACAAATGATAATATAATCTTGTCATCTAGCTGACTTGTACTTTTTGAAATAATGATTACGACGTGGAAGAAATTTTGAATCATGGTTGTGAAAAACAAAAACAGTTGTTTTGTTTTTAAATTTATACAAAGAAGTCTAAAAGGGTAATATCAAGACACTTTCGCTTTGGTTGATGGGTATTTTAGTGGATATATCAGTGCCTCGTTGATAAGAATCTAGATGTGGCAGCTCTAAGGCCTTTTCTGTTGACAAATTGAATTGCAAAATGTAACTTAGTCTATAAGAGATACTATTTTACTGACAATCAGGATCATGGGAAATCTGTTCCAGTGGTAATTGGAGTAGTCACATTCACTTAGTGGAGTTATATGATCGTAAACTTTTTATTTTTATCAGTCTATGGTTAAACCATAGAAGAAAATCTGTAACAAAAATCTCTATGAGACAGTCCCGCCTATTTCATGCAATGGGGGTCTTAATTACAACTACTCGTTTTCTCCACAGATTATATTCGGCTTTTTCTCGTTGGAAAAAAGCATCGCCCTTGTTCTAACACTATCGAGAAATACAAATATTTCTGCATATATTTCATCACTTAGCAAGAAGAAAGATATTGCCAATAAGTCACTGCACTTCACCGAAAACAAAATATATTCTACAGAGTTTCTCTTTTATGGCATTAATATGCAAAAAATTACTGAGACTTTCAGGAATGAATGTCATTATTTATTGAAAAATCAGTTTTCTTTCATTAATTCTTTTCAGTAATTAAACAAACAAAAAGCAAGTTTCTTCAACTGAAAGTAAGGAGCAATATTAAAACCCAAAACGAACAGAAATTATTCCGTATATGAAAGGGGTTGCCCCCTAGAGCTTAAAGCAGTTTTAAGAAAGATTCATATTCTAATTAAACGGCCCTTGCGTTTCAGGAGCCATTCTTAAAAAATTGGGACAAACAGTCAAACTTTAGCGTAAAATTCTTTTACACTTGCAGTTAGCTACTTCGCTCTTTACTTTTGTCACCTACAATTTGAACATTTAAACTTTGTAGAACTGGAGAAAAACACAACGCCTCTGTGGCAATATGGGTATTTTATTTAGAAATCTATGCCTTCTTGTCTTAGAGAAGGATTTTTGAACACTTGTCATTCCAAAAAATGTTTTCTCATGGACTTAATCTGAAAGGGTTTATTAATATAAAAGCAAGAACATTTTTGTATTTCTTATGAGGGTCAACAGCTATTAAGGAGGCTGATCAATGCATCATTTATGGTTATCTAAAATCTTAGCCCAGGTCAATAGTTTCTGCTATCAGTGAAGCAGAAGATTCATTGAACTTCCTAAAAACGTTGTTTTGATAGATCTCTTCTTCTTTAAAATATCTTGATATACCAGGAGGATCATTAAAAATATAGAAATAATGATACTAATTATCAGATAAGTGGAGTCCAGACTTAGACTCCTCTGATAAGATCATCCAGTTCGTCGTTTGATTCCTCTGTCCCATTTTAGAAACACTGATTCCATCGATCCTTAACGTGATCCTTAGCTGTCAAGCGATCCCCAATAGTCATTCACTTGTTTGGTAACGGCTAAGAAGGTTGTTCTGCTTGAAATTTACCCTTATTCACAATCTTCGCACATGTTGCGTGTTATAGCTCTAGGTTAAAAGAATACTAAAGCCCGTAAACATTTTTATCTTTTGAATAATTATTATGCACACGTTTTTCTTATCTCCAATTTTCGCCCTATTTTGTTTTTTCCAGGGATTTTCATTTACACTGATTAAAAAAAAATATAATAATAATGATAACAAAATGGCCAGCGTTGTAGCTGACAACGGAAATCGAAAGCTGTTATGACTGTCATTTGTAAAGTTTTTCCTAGTCTTTACATGACACCGAGAAAGTCGTAAATCTTGAATTAGAGCCCGCACAAACTGTCACAGTTCCCAAGCAGAGCTGCTGATGGAGCACAAAAGACCCATAGAAAAGGTTAAACGAAGAGTCATAAATCAGAAAAAATATATTCTGTCTTTGAAAGCAGGATTGATTTTACCAATTCTGAATAAGTGACAGATGCAAAGAAAAAGTTCAATCGGTTGGTATCCTGCCAAGTATTTGATGAATTATTAAACTTTATATTATAGGATATTGCTTGACAAATGTACTGATTTTGCTACTTCACCCGTGAATGGTAAAATTTAAATATATACAGCAAAAAGAACCCGGGCTATTGAAGGACTTACAAAATATGAAATACCTAATGTCTTGCCACCATACAAATTCTAATTATTGAGGTTATCAGCTCTACTCATGTTAATTTTTGCTCGTTTTGAGTTTGACTCAGCTATTTATGGTAATTTCTGTTTCTTTGAGTTTCATTCATTTATTGATAATAATTTGTGGTAGTTTTACGCTTTGAAGGTTATTCAACTTTTTTCTGCTCATTCTTGGCTTAATAGAGCTCTTTACTTTTCTTTGAAAAATTTGTTTTGTGGAAAAAGTTTTTACATTAATTTTTGTTCGTTTTCTATTCACATGGTCTTATTCATGGAAAAAATGAATTTTTTTTTCAGTTTTTCAAACAATTCGTGGTAACGAACTGTAGTCAGGAGCGCCCGGCTCAATAGTAACCAAAACTAAAAAAAACATAATTTTAATATTAATAGTTACATCAAAAGAATCGCATTTTAATGATGATTTTAAATATCATTATGCGTGTTTATTTGTTTTTTTATTGTTTTTTTTTCCAGGGGTGATCGTATCAATTCAGTGGTCCTAGAATGTCACGAGAGGGCTCATTCTAACGGAAATTAAAAGTTCTAGTACCCTTTTTATGTGACCAAAAGAATTGGAGGGCGCCTAGGCCCCCTCCCACGCTTGTTTTTTCTTCAAAGTCACCGGATCAAAATTCTGAGATTTCCATTTTATTTACCATAGTCGAATAACCTAATAACTATGTCTTTGGGGACGACTTACTCCCCCACAGTCCCCGTGGGAGGGGCTGCAAGATAGAAAACTTTGGCCAGTGTTTAAATATAGTAATGGTTATTGGGAAGTGTACAGATGTTTTCAGGGGGATTTTTTTGGTCGGGGGGGTATATGCTGAGGAGGGGGGTTACGTGGGAGGTTCTTTCCATGGAGGAATTTTTCATGGGGGAAGAGAATTTCAATGAAGGGGGCGCAGAATTTTCTAGCATTATTTAAAAAAAACAATGAAAAAAAAATATGAAAAGTTTCTTCATCTGAAAGTAAGGACCAGCATTAAAACTTAAAACGAACTGAAACTATTACGCATATGAGGGGTTCACCTCCTCGTAATACCTCTCTCGTTACGCTAAAGTATTTTTAGTAATGTCAACTGTTTATTCTACGGCCTGTGTGATTCAGGGGTCATTCTTAAGGAATTGGGACAAAAATTAAGCTTTAATGTGAAGAGCAAGGTATTGACGAGGGGGTTAACCCCCTCATATACGTAGTAAAAACCTACGAATATAGAAGTTCGTTACGTAAGTCAATTCGTAAGTTACATATATTTTTCAATAATGAAAACATTCGTAAAAAAATTAAAAGTCCTAGTTGCCTTTTTAAGTAATCAAAAAATTGGAGGACAACTAGGCCTCCTCCTCCGCTCCTTTTTTCTCAAAATCTTCCGATTAAAATTGTGAGAAAGACATTTAACCAAAAAAAAAAATAATATGCAAATTTCGTTTTAATAATTTATGTGCGGAGAGCCAAAATTAAAACATGCATTAGTTCAAACAAGTTCAGAAATTAAATAAAAAAACAAGTTTTTTTTAACTGAAAGTAAGGAGTGACATCAAAAATTAAAACGAACAGAAATTACTCCGTATATGAAAGAGGTTTTTCCTCCTCAACACCCCACTCTGTACGCTAATTTTTTTACTGTTTTAAAAAGTAGAGTTAAGAGAAAGAGTCAAACTTCAGCGTAAAGAGCGGGGCGTTGAGGAGGAAAAACCCAACTGAGTAATTTCTGTTCGTTTTAAGTTTTAATGTCGCTCCTTACTTTCAGTTTAAAAAAAACTTGTTTTTTTATTTAATTTTCCATAAGAGTCTATAGCATAGTTTACTGTTTGTATGTTGGAGAAACTTTTTCAACAATTTTTAATCCTGACACAAACTGTATTTATCAATTTAATTCTATAGCTTCTGAAGTTGACCTAAAAAATAATACTTAATATCATTCCCAAAGCATTCTATCTATGCTCTTTGACAACCTGGATACACTTAAACTCTTTTTAATTAATTTAAATTGCAAGAGCAGAAGTAGTAATAGTGTTATCCCGAAGTATCCCAAAGTAGTATCCCATTAGCAGTAGTCTGCACACATTGCCTTTTAGTGAGATGATCTTCTCTTTTAAATATTCACTGAAAGTTCCAACTTAATACGCAATGAATTCTTGAATTACGCTATTTTGACAATGTGCATGCATGTAGCGTCTTTTGTCCAATTTTCCCCTTAATACTATAAATAGATTAGGGTGGTAGTAGTTGAGGAGGTAGTTTTGACAACCTGGATACACTTAAACTTGTAATTGTAACTAAAATTTATGTAACTTAATGTAACTTAAATTTGTAATTTAAAATGTAAAGTTTTTATGAGTCAAACATTTTTTTTAGGAGAGTTTAAACCCCCTAACCCTTCCCCTGGTCACGGCCTTGACTGAAACACAGGGATCGTTTAATTAGAATACGAAGCTTTTTCAAAGCTCAAAAAAACTTACTGTGAAGAACAATTTATTGGGTTAGGGGCAACCCCCCTCCCCCTCATATACGGAATAATTTCTGTATGTTTTAAATTTCAACGTTGCTCTGTACTTTCAGTTGAGAAAACTTGTTTTTCTTAAATTTAATTGCTCAATAAAGCTCAACTCAGCGTAACCGTTCTTTTGGAAGTGATGAAATTTCTTGTATGTATCATTTATTTAGATCTCATAGATTGAATGATCTTTTCTAAGCCCAGTTCAAATCATCGATTGAGGAGCTTTCTCTTGCTTTCTTCCATCAAACAACCTTTTTTCGTATAAGAAACCCTTTTTTTTAAATAGAGCCATTAGAATAGCAGTCAGAATAGCGTGATTAGTGACAGAACATTGAAAAATTCAAACAAAATCTAAACAGAAACTGGCCATTGTGTGAGAGAAGGGAGAGACAAGAAGAGAGAGAGAGAGAAGAGAGAGAGAGAGAGAAAGAGGAAGATTGATGATACTTGTGCCTTACTGTCGACAGCACATTGTTTTGGAATCTTTTTTCTCGTTCTTTTAATTTCAGGTATCTTGTTAGTATTTAGATGCATAGTATTAATGCATCCCAATCTATTCAGATCGTCAATGAGACACTGTTGGACCTTCTCTATAAGAGAGTAAGAGCGGAGGCCAAGAATTTCTATGGTGGAAAGACACCAAAAAAAAATATCCTATTTTCTAGTAAATCCTTCAATAGCCCCGTTTTTTTTTGCTAAGTATTCAGCAATTTAACCAATTATTAAAGCTACGTTCCAATTTTTTAATAATTAGCGCGGCAAATGAACCTAAAAAGATGAATGTTTAGAATCAGTTCATTAGACGATTTTTATCATTTAGTGTACTAATATTTATTTATTAATAGTAGCTTATTATTATATTTCTATTATCTTCTTAATTTATTAGAATATTATGTATTGTAGCTACAATTTAGTTTATACTTTTTATTTTACTGCCCGATTGATATTACGCGATTGCTCTAGGTCTATTGAACTTTCATAATGTAATCCTCCAGTTAAGGGATTTTGACCACGAAAAATGGACTAAATATCTCATAATTGTCACTCACTGGCATTTTTCCCAATTTGAATGAAAATTGTTGTTTTTTGGTAGAAAAAGGCACTTACGTTGTGGCGTGATTACGACCTCTGGTTAGATACAATTACCAATGTCTAAATAGAAAGAAAAATGAAGCAGAGATTTTGCCTCCCTAGCAGGGAAATTTCTCTTTGTTTTCAAAATTGGAGGCGGGGGATAGAACTGGAAATCACAATTCTCAGATAATTAACCAGGAGAAATTGATTTTATATCTCTCATTGGCTATCAGGCTACATTCATTAAATTTAAAATACAATAAAACGCACGATCCGAACAGAATTCCCAGTCTTGGCCTTTACCATGGAATGATAGTTTTATTGATTTGTAATGTTTCATGAATATCAAACTATGTAATTTATTCTGTACTATTTAACCAGTAATAGGGATATTTTTAGAGCCAGAAAAATTTTTAGATAGGAAAAAACTGAAAGTGTTATTATTCCTTTTTACTCTCATTTGACTCTTTAAGGGCAAATTTAATATTCATTCATCCTTAAATTTGTTCACTTTTATTGTATGGTAAAGCTGCTATATAATGCAGCTTTGTTTTGTGATATTCTATTTTAGACCAAATAAGACTATCTATTATAATTATAATAACAGTTAGGTATGCTGGACCTAAAGACCTGGACTATTTCCTGGTTTGTACTGAATTTTTTCTATTGTGACCACATTTAGAAGGTTCATTAAACACAACATTGCTTCTATATATTCATGAATTCCGCTAATACTACATAACAAAAATCTTTCAGGTAAATAAAAAAGAATGTAAGAATTGGTATTATAGCCAATAATATCAACTATTTAACTTGAAGTTCTTTAGAATATCGTCTGACATACAGTGATCCCACCTACCAATGCAAAAGTAAGATTATTGGCCGTATCTTAGTTAAACTTAATGTTTGCGGCACCAAATGATACATAACGGTTCTTTGTTGTAGGATCATTTTATTTACTTGCTAAAAGAAGCAGTAGATATTTTATTTTTATTCAAATGAGTATACAATATTATACAACCATTATATATACAACCGTTAGCTCAATACAATCCCCCTGGGAAGAAAGAAGACACATAGATTGTTGATAGATTATTATTCTATTAAATATCAACAATAATTTTCATTTCTGAATCAACGTCTGTTTGGGAATGTTTCTCACATAGACAGTTTATTCATAAACATGTCTTAAACTATCAGTCAAAATGGGCTGTCGTTTGATTTTTGACTAGGTTACAGCTGTTCCCGCAACCATAATGATTATTATGAGCAGTTTCACCAAACTGAGTTGACGATCAGGCCACGAAAGCACACTGCCGTTATTACAACCCTTATATTTATATTTGAAAATAATTAATCGAAAAGAAAACTGTTTTAAAATTAGAAGTATATCTAAATGTAACTATACTTTAGATGACTTATTTGCAATTTGGGAGTTTAGAATTAGTGACTCGAAAAGTCACAAGCCAATTGCACATCACTGGTGAAAAGTGAAATTTTTATACTCGTTATAGTTGCTTTTTCTTTGGGGGACTGTATACTTCACCATAAAAACTCCATCATTGACAATGAAGGTCACATATCTAATTAAATATTACTTATAACCGTTGAAAACCTTATATTCGCATCATGGTTGTTTAGGAAAACTAAGTGCTTCGTCATGAAAACTCGATCACAGACAATGCTAAGTTAATAAGAAAATTTAGGTTTTAAACAATTCTTTCTACACCATAATAAAGCTTTGTTGCTGGCACTGAAGGTCATAGGGCTGGTTACATATTGCAGGTGAACACTAGAAACCTTACATTTGTCTTTTTTCAAATGACGTGGGATAACTAAGTACTCCATCAGTGACATCGAAAATATTTAAAGGAAAACTGACATGGAAAAGAATAGTTTTCCGACCTTGATGAAACTTCATCATTGGTAGTCAAGGTAACAAGCTTAATTAAATATCAAATGTAAGCCCTGAAAACCCTGCATCTGTGGGCATTTTTCTAAATCGTGCAGAAGAACTAAGTATTTTCTCAAGGAAAATCGGCCAGTGGCACTGTAGAAATTTATAAGAACATGCTTATGGAATACAATGATTTTGATATCGTATTGGATCTTCACTACTGGCAGTGAAGGATACAACCCTGAGTAAATATTAATGATGAGCACTGAAAATTGAATGTTCAATGCTCAAGATCCAAGGTTTTCTTGGAGTAATAGGTTTTGACCTATAAGGCATATTAGTAGAATCATGAAACCAACTCAAATATTTTGAAGTTGACTATAAACCTGATTTGTGTAATAATTTACGAAAAAATATGAATTTATGTGATTGTTCCCACTCAAGCCCGTACCTCTCCCCCTAAATTTCGAAGATTCATACGGTTCTTTTTGTGCCATAAACTTGCGACATAATTTGTCTATAATTTGCGTTCACATCCGAACTCCCTGTCCTCCCAGTAAAAAAAAAGTAATTTTATGCATACACATCTACTTCAGAATCATTTGAATATTAACAGCTTAATTATAATGACAGCCTTCAATTTGAAACGACTAGTACTTTATCAAGGTTTAAATTTATTTAACCAACCTTCTAACTATATTAGCCAAGTCCCAGTTTTATGTTTAAACCCAACTACTATTTTAGATGCAAAAAAATACTTTCAACGTTTCTTTTTGACTTTAATACAAAATCTTCACACCAGATTTAAATACAAACTATTTGTCAGTAATACAATATCTTCTACCAGTTTGAGGCAGAGCTCAACATAATATGGTTGAAGCCAATTTAGTAGAGCATTCTTTCTTTTTCCTATAATTTAATATTACTAATCAGTATGCTACTTTTATAGATAACATAATTAAGCGTAAATTTGACAAAACTTTCTATATGACTAGGGAGAAAAATGAAGCTAAAGTTTTTATTTAGTTTGTTGATGTTTATTTTTGGACATTTTTTTCTTATTTTATTTTTATGAAGATGCTATTGATGGTTATATTTTGAAGTTGGAAAATCTTGCTATACTTTAATTGTTTAATTTTAATAATGCTTATTGAGTAAAGCTAATATTTGCAAAAATGTTCTTTCAGCAAATACATAAAAATAGTATTCCTTTACCTTGTTATATCGATAAATTCCAAGTCCGGTAGAAGATCATATTGCTGACCAACTATACCACTTGTCGAGAGAGAACACGAAAGATCTTCTTGAGAAAGTTCTTTCAGATGTTTGCCTCTAAAGGTTTGTGGGGCATAACACTGAAGTTGCGACCAAATGCCATACGAATTTTCTAGGTCCAGCCATTTCTTAAGAGGTCTCATACGACAATCACAGGCTATTGGATTCCCTTTAAAAATTAATACGCATTGATTAAAATCGATTATATGTATACAGAGTGTAAAAGAAATTGTTCGTTGAAGTATAAGATTAAGTTTTATGCTCCAACAGTAAATAATATAATAAGTAATACATAAAGATATCATAATTAGAAAAATATATCTAAGCATATAAAATAAAATTTATATGTGATAATTAATGTATAATTTACTCGCTGGGTATACAAAACAGAATTCAAGCTAGCAAAATGAACCTTTCTTATAATAACTTCGAAGGGATGAGAATGGCTATAGAGTATTGAAAATTTGAGAAAAAATCTACCGACGTGACTCCGTAAAAAAAAAATAGTACTTGCATCAATGGCACTTCATAAATGTTTTCTTGCGTTTAAACTATTTAAAAGTAATGGCAATTGTGTAAATGCTTCAATATATTTTAAAAACTGAGTTACTAAATAATTGAATGACTGAATTTTTAATCATTAATGATAAACTACTATTTGTTAATATTTAATTGTTTTAATACTAAAAGTTTAAGTTATTAATATATTAATTAAACATTAATTAATTGAATTGAATAATACCAAAATATTGCTTTAAGAAAAAATTAGTTTATTTTTGTAAAGCCAATCGATACGTCTCGAAAGAGCCCTCTCCCGATATTATAGGACCATTGATTCCATGCGATCATCTCTGGAGAAAAAACAAACAAACAAATAAACGCTCATCTGTGATAATTAGTATATTTTGACAAAATTTATAATACCGCAATTTTGCAAAGTAGGAGCATGAAACCTCTGCAGTTCGGTGCTCTGATAGGCTGAATCTGATGTTGCGATTTTCATTAAAATTTCTTGTGTTTTTAGGGTTGTTTCTTCTTTTTATTCTAAAATCAGGCAAATTTTCTTGACAGTTCGTTACCACAAGACATTAATTTTCCATAATTCCATAGAAAATGGTGTGTTTCAACTTCATTGGTTTACATCTGTGACTTACTTTTGTAAGCCAATCAAAATATTTCTTATTTCTTGAAAAATAAATAACTTCTCCTTTTTAAACCATATTGTTGTAAAATCACGTTTGTAAATTCTAAGCAGTAAAACAAACGAAATTCAATCACCCCTGATCGATTCTCCTGTGCAATTATTATAGCCACTATAATGAACAAAAAGTTTTGATTCATATCATTTTTTTTACAGTTTGTCCCTCTATTTCTATACGATATGCCTCGCTCGTAAACACTAAACCGAGTGTAAGTTCCTATGAAATGGGGTTTAATAATGCATAATCGTCATTGTTAGCAAGTCGTTGATATAAACAAAATCAAAAAGGCTGGTGAAAAACAAGAGTCATCCTTTTTGAATAGTTTTTTGTGCGTTTTTGTGCATTGAGTCGCGTCTTCTTTGAAAATGTAATGTTTGATTTATGCTTTGAAGATATTCCTTCGATATTATTCAGTCTATAGAGTCAGGAAACTTTGACCTAAACCCACGTATGAGAAACATGGTAGGGCGAATTTTTAAATACAATTGGGAAGGTAGGGTGCAACTTAATTTTCAATCAAAGAGCAGCACTCATTTTTCCGAGGTTAAACCCATCGTCAAAAATTGCATAAACCAAGTGGAACATGCCAAACACGACATATGTGTGCCTCACTTGCCAAAAAGAGTCTGGGTCTGGTGGAAGTGTGCTAAGCGTGACAGAACAGGCAGGTGGGAAGTGACCTTACCAATTTTTCAAAAGTTCTAAGCTTAATATTGGGTAAAATATGCGAAGTTAACCAATCTCCTTAAATAGAGAAAGCCATTTCGATTGGGGTATAAGAAGGTCATATTACCCATTAGCCAGTGTTGTCACATAAAAGCTCATAGATTGTGCAACCCTTTTGCCAAGAAATGGGAAAAATATTTAAGAAAGTTTCATTTTGGCGCTTCTATTATGCTTACTATGGCTTTCCTCTAAAATTTCCTCTAACTAAGGGGCACTAGCTTTCCTCTAAAATTTCCTCTAACTAAGGGGCACTAGCTCATGGGTCCTATATTAATCTGGCTCTAGATGCTGAACAATTTTTTATGGTAGGCTAATTGGATGAGCAACAAACAAAAGTGCTCACAAAAAAGGCCATAGGATAAATAGATTAATAAGGAAAGATAAAAAGATTAAAGCAGGATAAAGTACGTAAATAATTACGTCCCAGGATAAAGAAATATATACATTTTTTTTTTTTTTACATACCTTCTAAGTTGATAAGGGTTCCATTCTCAATTCTAGGGAGGATTGTATCGTCAAATGTCTGAATACGGTTATAAGAGGCATCAACGTATGTTAAATATGTCAAATTGAAAATGTCCCCACGTGGAAGCTCTTCAAGTTTGTTGTGGCTAATATTCAGGATCTTCAGGTTTTCAATGTTGCCAATTTCCTGTGGTTGGAAGTGTGTTAGTTCGTTCTTGGAAAGATCAAGCTCTTCTAAGCCAACCATTTTCACGAATACACCTAAAATATGGAATTATTTATTTATATTAAAGCGAATGCAAACCTACAACGAACCAACTGGGAGGGGGTCCTCAATATAGGTATACACTTTACACTCTAATCTCTGTCTGTGGATTAAGACAGAGTTCAGACTCTGTGACTCTAAAACTCTGTCTGTCTGTGGATCAGGTGACGTCATGTTTCTGTGTCGGCTGACGTCATGTTTTCGACTGACGAAATTACAGACCGGGACATCTGGACACAAATGACGACCGGGACACCGGCACATAGGGAATATAAATGACGACCGGGACACAAGGAATGTTCGATTAGCAATCACCATCAACAAAGCACCGGGACACAAATGACGACCGGGACACAGGGAGTATAAATGACGACCAGGACATTAGTAAAAAAAATTAAAAACTAAAAAAAAGGGTAAAAACTACAAAAAAACTAAAAAGAAAAAAAACTAAAAACTAATAAAAAACTAAAAAAGCTAAAAAGCTAAAAAAAAACTAAAAAAGAAAATAAAATGAAAAAGGAAAAAAAATGAAAAATAAAGGAGAAAAACAAAACTAAAAAAAAGAAAAAAAAAGGTAAAAAACTAAAACCTAAGAAAAGACCAATTCAAAAATGAATGTATATACAGACCGGGACACAAATGACGACCGGGACACCAGGACATGACGACCGGGACACAGGGACACAACTACAACAGGGACGCCGGGGGGGCTCAGGGGGATATATGAATGACGATGGCGACACAGGGAATCGTCGATTAGCAATCACCATCAACAAAGCTCAAGGGCAATCATTAGAATCATGAGGTATAGATCTGAATGCGGATTGTCTTCCCATGGACCATTATATGTTGCATGTTCAAGAGTCGTTAAACCTGACATTCTATTTATATGCACAGACAATGGGACAGCAAAGAATGTTGTATATTCGCAAGTTTTACGTAGTTAAAAACATATATATATATATATATATATATATATATATATATATATATATATATATATATATATATATATATATATATATATATATATATATATATATATATATATATATATATATTTATATATATATATATATATATATATATATATATATATATATATATATATATATATATATATATACTAGCTGTTGGGGTGGCGCTTCGCGCCACCCCAACACCTAGTTGGTGGGGGCGCTTCGCGCCCCCCCCAAGCCCCCCCGCGCGCGTAAGTCGTTACGCGCCATATTAGTTACGCGCCATTGTAGTTGTGTCCCTATGTCCCACCTGTGAATATAGATATATATATATATATATATATATATATATATATATATATATATATATATATATGTTTTTAACTACGTAAAACTTGCGAATATACAACATTCTTTGCTGTCCCATTGTCTGTGCATATAAATAGATTGTCAGGTTTACCGACTCTTGAACATGCAACATATATTGTCCATGGGAAAACAATCCGTATTCAGATCTATACCTCATGATTCTAATGATTGCCCTTGAGCTTTGTTGATGGAGATTGCTAATCGACTATTCCCTGAGTCGCCATCGTCATTTATATATCCCCCTGTGCACCCCGGCGTCCCCTTTGTAGTTATGTCCCTGTGTCCCGGTCGTCATTTATATTCCCTGTGTCCCGGTCGTCATTTGTGTCCCGGTGTTCCAGTCTGTGATTTCTCTTTGAGTGTCCCGGGCGTCATTTATATTCCTTGTGTCCCGGTGTCCCGGTCGTCATTTATATCCCCCTGTGCCCCCCGGCGTCCCCATTGTAGTTGTGTCCCTGTGTCCCGGTCGTCATTTATATTCCCTGTGTCCCGGTCGTCATTTGTATCCCGGTGTCCCGGTCTGTATATACATTCGTTTTTTAGTTTTGTTTTTCTCCTTTATTTTTTTCCTTTTTTCTTTTCATTCTTTTTTAGTTTATTTAGATTTTTAGATTTTTTAGTTTTTTTATTAGTTTTTAGTTTTTTTGTAGTTTTTACCATTTTTTTAGTTTTTTTAGTTTTTTTTTTACTTATGTCCTGGTCGTCATTTATACTCCCTGTGTCCCGGTCGTCATTTGTGTCTCGGTGCTTTGTTGATTGCTAATTTATATTATATTTATATTTATATTTTTTATATTTATTAATATTTTTTTAGTTTTCTTTTTCTCTTATTTTTCAGTTTTTTCCTTTTTTTTTAGTTTTTTCTTTTTTAGTTTTTAGTTTTTTTTGTTTTTTACCTTTTTTTAGTTTTTTTAGTTTTTTAGCTTTTTTAGTTTTTTTATTAGTTTTTAGTTTTTTTTTAGTTTTTACCTTTTTTTAGTTTTTTCAGTTTTTTTTAGTTTTTAGTTTTTTACCTTTTTTTAGTTTTTTTTAGTTTTTTAGCTTTTTTAGTTTTTTTTCTTTTTAGTTTTTTTTGTAGTTTTTACCTTTTTTAGTTTTTTTTCTTCTTTTGTATTAGTGTGAAATAATTCAGACGTCATATGCGGACAAACACGACGTCACTCGACAGACAGACAGACAGACATAACCCACAAACAACTTATTTTTATATATATTTATTCATATTTTTTTAGTTTTCTTTTTCTCTTTTATTTTTCAGTTTTTTCCTTTTTTTTAGTTTTTTTCTTTTTTAGTTTTTAGTTTTTTTTAGTTTTTTACCTTTTTTTAGTTTTTTTTTAGTTTTTTTAGTTTTTTAGCTTTTTTAGTTTTTTATTAGTTTTTATTTTTTTTGTAGTTTTTGCCTTTTTTTATTTTTTTCAGTTTTTTTTTAGTTATTAGATATTTACCTTTTTTTTAGTTTTTTTTAGTTTTTTAGCTTTTTTAGTTTTTTTTTCTTTTTAGTTTTCTTTGTAGTTTTTACCTTTTTTAGTTTTTTTCTTCTTTTGTATTAGTGTGAAATAATTCAGACGTCATATGCGAACAAACATGACGTCACCTGATCCATCCACAGACAGACAGACAACTTATTTTTATATATATAGATAGATATATATATATCTATATTCAAAGGTGGGACATAGGGACACAACTACAATGGCGCGTAACTAATATGGCGCGTAACGACTTACGCGCGCGGGGGGGCTTGGGAGGGGCGCGAAGCGCCCCCACCAACTACGTGTTGGGGTGGCGCGAAGCGCCACCCCAACAGCTAATATATATATATATATATATATATATATATATATATATATATATATATATATATATATATATATATATATATATATATATATATATATATATATATATATATATATATATATATATATATATATACTAGCTGTTGGGGTGGCGCTTCGCGCCACCCCAACACCTAGTTGGTTGGGCGCTTCGCGCCCCCCCCCAAGCCCCCCCGCGCGCGTAAGTCGTTACGCGCCATATTAGTTATGCGCCATTGTAGTAGTGTCCCTGTGTCCCACCTGTGAATATAGATAGATTTATATATGTGTTTCAAACTACGTAAAAATTGCGAATAAACAACATTCTTGGCTTTCCCATTGTCTGCGCATATACAAAGCCGTATGTACTAATAATGACGTCATATGCAAACGCTCTTTTTACAAACAAACAAACATGCATCCACACAACTCGTTTTTATATAGATAGATAGATAGATAGATACAATACAAATTAACTGCGTAAAACTTGCGAATATACAACATTCTTCGCTGTCCAATTGTCGCTGCATATAAATACATTGTCAGGTTTACCGACCCTCGAACATGCAACGTACAATTGTCCATGGGAAAAACAATCAGTATTAAGATCTATACCACATTTTTCTAATGATTGACCTTGAGCTTTGTTAATGGTGATTGCAAATACTAATCGAATTGGGAATTGCAATCTTTTAAATTGAAAAAGCAGATCCGTTGGAATCATGGGAATGCGAGGAATAAGAACAGCCTCACCCTCATAAGGCCCTGTCAAGATTGTGGCCTCTATTAGGTTTTCCATTGTTTTTCTTACGGCAAGTCGCGTGCCATTGCAAAGCTTTGGTGGGTTGATATTTCTTAAAAGTATTATTGGTACGCCTATTTTTAGTTGTAGCACGTGTGGTGGAAACCCTGAAGGATCTATGGAATTTAAAAATTCAGATGGATAATTAACCGCTTCATTTGGTTCCAAAACTGTGTCGACTGACTTGTAAAGGACTGCCTGGTCTCGAATCTTGGTCAAAACAATATTGTTGATTTCGTGGACGTCTATATTTTTGGGTGCGAGAATCGCTCTTTCACTTAGCCATTTATTATTTTTATAATTTTTTAGAATATTCGGAAATACTTTTTCAATCAATTCATTTTTGGACGTCACTAAATTACAGAAATCAGCAGGTAGTTGTATACGTCCTGAAATTGAGTCTACTGTTTGACCAGAGTCATCGTTTTGCAATCGGACACGCATATTTGTAGTTATTTTTAATATTTTTACGTGTGCCCATAAATTAGAATTTTTTAGGCAAGCATTCATTTCGTCTGCAGGAGTTAAACTACGTAAAAATTGCGAATATACAACATTCTTGGCTTTCCCATTGTCTCTGCATATACAAAGCCGTATGTACTAATAATGACATCATATGCTCGTTTTTATATAGATAGATAGATAGATAGATACAATACAAATTAACTGCGTAAAACTTGCGAATATACAACATTCTTCGCTGTCCAATTGTCGCTGCATATAAATAGATTGTCAGGTTTACCGACCCTCGAACATGCAACGTACAATTGTCCATGGGAAAAACAATCAGTACTAAGATCTATACCACATTTTTCTAATGATTGACCTTGAGCTTTGTTAATGGTGATTGCAAATGCTAATCGAATTGGGAATTACAATCTTTTAAATTGAAAAGGCAGATCCGTTGGAATCATGGGAATGCGAAGAAAAAGAACAGCCTCACCCTCAAAAGGCCCTGTCAAGATTGTGGCCTGTATTAGGTTTTCCATTGTTTTTTTTACGGCAAGTCAAGTGCCATTGCAAAGCTTTGGTGGGTTTATATTTCTTAAAAGTAGTATTGGTACGCCTATTTTTAGTTGTAGCACATGTGGTGGAAACCCTGAAAGATCTATGGAATTTAAAAATTCAGATGTATAATTAACCGCTTCATTTGGTTCCAAAACTGTGTCGACTGACTTGTAAAGGACTGCCTGGTCTCGAATCTTGGTCAAAACAATATTGTTGATTTCGTGGACGTCTATATTTTTGGGTGCGAGAATCGCTCTTTCACTTAGCCATTTATTATTTTTATAATTTTTTAGAATATTCGGAAATACTTTTTCAATCAATTCATTTTTGGACGTCACTAAATTACAGAAATCAGCAGGTAGTTGTATACGTCCTGAAATTGAGTCTACTGTTTGACCAGAGTCATCGTTTTGCAATCGGACACGCATATTTGTAGTTAATTTTAATATTTTTACGTGTGCCCATAAATTAGAATTTTTCAGGCAAGCATTCATTTCGTCTGCAGGAGTTGATCTAGGTATTATAGGTAATGTTTGCCTGAAATCTCCCGCAAGCAATATTAATGTGCTGCCAAAGGGTTTCGACTTCCCTCTCAAATCTTTCAAGCATTGATCCAGAGCCTCGAGCGATTTTTTGTGTGCCATTGTGCACTCATCCCAAATAATAAGTTTGCATTGCTGCAATACTTTACCCATCCCAGATGATTTGGAAATATTGCACGTGGGAGTTTCTGTAGAATGCAAATTCAGAGGCAATTTCAAAGCGGAATGAGCAGTTCTTCCACCAGGCAGCAATGTTGCGGCTATTCCGGACGACGCAATTGCCAACGCTATATCATTTTTTGATCGAATTGATGCCAGAATCAGTTTTATCACAAATATTTTACCAGTACCTCCTGGCGCATCCAAAAAGAAAATCTCTCCAACGTTGTTATCGACACAATGCATTATCGTATCATAAATATCTTTTTGTTCCGACGTTAACTTGGAAATGTTATTTTGTACATACGACAATAGATCACTCGTACTGTAACTTTGTTCACGATCCAATTCTACACATGTCGAAACAGCAGCGATACGGTTAGGTGAAGGCATTCCCAAATCCTGAAGAGGTTTGTTTGCCATACGTACGCACAAATCTTCTATAATAACTAAAGTGTAGTTATAAATTTCTGATGTAAAATCAAAAGTCATATCTGACGTCTCTAACTGTTTTCGATGGAATATATCTTCGGATATTTTTGACTTATATTTTTCCCATAACTCTGTAGGAGCTGATGGAGAGCAAGTTGTTAAAATGATGCCAAACAATGCACGAATTTGACTTGGGGTTGACGTTTCGCACGCGTCATTGATGCAGTTATCCCAGTGTTGGTCATTCTCCAATAAATTCAGAGCTTGGCATGCACTACGGTAAGTGTCATGTATAGTACCGTTTACAGTTCTCAAATACTCAAAGGATGTCGGACCGGGTACATTCACCAAAAGCAGGCGTAGAAAGAAGCATTCATGTTGATTGGGGTGAACGGTGTAGAGTCTTCCTATCGTGGTATCTTTGAAGATGGTAGGTTGGCCGTCGACTGACTTACCCTGTTTTCGACGTTCAAATACTTTATTTTTAGTATTCCACGTGTAATACGAAGGCACTTCAGTATACAGCAGTTTTTTTGCAAAAGAATCATTTTTGCAAAGGGAAAAAAAGCTGTTAATGTTGTATCCGGTGGATTCAGGACTCTTTGTTGCACGTTGGTTTCCGTGAAATAAACACGTTGACCATTCTGTAAATGTACCGCTAAGTGAACAACAGCTGGACTACGTTCATGTATCGGAAATGAAAGAATTCGCCAAACAGCTTCATTACTGCTTATGTATCTTCCAGCCTGATATTGTACGATTTCGTCGAAATCTTTGATTTCGGGCTGCAAGCCAAAAACTGCCATGTCACTGCCTTTGTTGACGTATTTACATATGTATTTGATTGCCTTTACGGAGTTACAGTATTCAACGTTTATGTGTGCATTAAATGTTTTTGATAATAATGGGGAATATGGAACAACCCACTGGTTATCTACTTCGATGGTGGTACCGTTACGCTTCTTTATTATTGCTGTTTTACCGCCATCTTCAGTAGATCTTCTTTTATATTGTGGGTAACCATCATTGCCAGTAATTGTGTTCGATACTAAAAGTCGAGGATATTGCTTTGTGCACCTTCCTTTGGCCATGCATGGTGAATTTTCGTTCAGTGCACCGCAAGGTCCATGTATCATATTTTTTACAATAATATCATGTAACCCCTTATCGACATTTTTATCAGGTATTTCAGCGGAAATCACATCATCAATTTCGTTCGAAGTAATTTTTTTATGTAGCCAGATTAGTATATGTGCGTGTGGCAAACCTCGTTTTTGCCATTCCACTGAGTACATCCAGCATCGCACTGACCCAAACACTTCAAGTTTTACTATGTAGTTTATCAGTGATTTCAACTTTTGCCGGAAGACACGGGCCGTAATGTCATGCCTATGAACCGCCGATTGTCCTTGAAGTAAAAGCTGCAGTATCTCGTCCCAAGATTGATTACATGTAAATGTAATAAATAAATCTGGACGACCATAGAGACGAACATACGCAATAGCATCTTGAGCATATTCATGCATATGACGGGGACTGCCAGCATATGACGAAGGTAAAATTGTTAATCTTCCAACGTTTGTGGTATTACCGTCATTTATAACTGCATCTCGCAAATGAATGTATTGTTCAGAGCGGAGCTTGGTCTGGTTCAGGCGGATATATAGCAAACGTTCTGATTCAATTTTAGCATACATATCAACGACAAATTGGTGAAACAATTCACGGCATTTTAAAATATAATTTTCTTCATCCTGCCGAATCATTAGTCTATAGGAATAATAATGTATTGCACTGCATTTCTTATTCATTTCTTTGTTAGTGGCTGGATTCATCAATTTAATATTAAAGTGATAGCCGTCGGCTCCATCCCAAAAAATGATAGGATATTGTAGGGCATCGTAGCATCGATGAGTTTCAGCAATTCTTAGCAACTGATCGTTTCGCTTATGAAGAATAATATCTCGAGGTAAAAACTGATCACCAACCATAACGATTGCCACTTCGTCGATAGTTGGAGCATTGTATCTACGCACATGTTGGCCAGGAGGCGTTTTGTCACCGGAAATAACAATTTTATGCGTATCAGTAGGCATCAAATCGATGGCTGTTTTGAACACACGCACTAAATTATTATTTTCGTGGAAAAGATGTTGCAATTGGGAAACGATTGTCCTTTCAACGTTGGGAGAAATTTCGCAACGTGCATTCAATTCAGAATTTCTATCACTGATGAAGTACAATTGTAAAAATTTATGATTCTCGCCTGAGAATGGTAGAAGAGAACCTGCTCTATGATAAATTTGCCCTTTTACTTTGAAAGTAGACATAAATTGATCTGGATTTCGATTTGGGCTCCAAACGACGTCATTTGGAAACATGAGTTGTATTTTCTGATTTGTGACAAAAAACGCTTAGATTCTGACGTAGTTCCAGTAAGGAAAGTCTTCAATGGCTCTGGTGGTGCAGCCAATAGAGGAAGTTTAACTTTTCCTGAGGCGCAACACATTCCCATTGTTTCACCATTGAATTTCAAGGCTTTGCAATAGGGACAAATTTTAGACATTGTCCCGATTTGAACACATCTACTCAAGCTATAATCATCGACTGGGTTGTACCTGAATGCCAGGCGATAACTTTCAGGTTGCTCTGATTCCTCGGCACGCTTTCTTTTCTTACTTTCTCTATCAGCAGCAAGCCTGATTTCTTGCTGTTCTTGTAATTCCTCGGCACGCCTTCTTTTTTCACTTTCTCTTTTAGCAGCAAGTCTGCTTCCGCGTTGCTCTGGTAGTTCCTCGGCACGCTTTCTGTTCTTTCTTTCTCTATCAGCCTCAAGCCTGTTTCCTTGCTGTTCTTTTGATTCCTCGGCACGCTTTCTATTCTTTCTTTCTCTATCAGCCTCAGGCCTGTTTCCTTGCTGTTCTTTTGATTCCTTGGCACGCCTTCTTTTTTCACTTTCTCTTTTAGCAGCAAGTCTGCTTTCGCGTTGCTCTGGTAGTTCCTCGGCACGCTTTCTTTTCTGACTTTCTCTATCAGCAGCAAGTTTTTTGGCATAGACTCTTTGAGCATCTTCATCGGCTTTTGCCATTGTAAGTTCATCAGTCATTGTAAACTTAAACATTAATAGATTTCTACGTGAACATATGTCTTAAATATCTTGAATGACGTCACCGTCAAAGCAAAAATGACGACAAATAATTTCATGACGTCAGTCAACACAGAGACATGACGTCACCTGATCCACAGACACACAGACAGACAACTTATTTTTATATAGATAGATAGATAGATAGGTTGTCTGTCTGTCTGTCTGTGGATCAGGTGACGTCATGTTTCTGTGTTGACTGACGTCATGAAGTTAGTTGTCGTCATTTTTGCTATGACGGTGACGTCATTAATGGTATTTAAGACATGCGTTCACGGAAAAATGTTTAATTGTAAAATGACTGAAGAACCTACAATGGCAACAGCCGAGGAAGCTGCTCAAAGAGTCTATGCCAAAAAACTTGCTGCTGATAGAGAAAGTAAGAAAAGAAAGCGTGCCGAGGAATCACAAGAACAGCAAGAAAACAGGCTTGCGGCTAAAGAACGTAAAACCGCTCAGTTAGATGAAAATCCACTTGGAAAGCGAGAGTCAAAACATATCAAAACTGAAAATGATAGCGATGATGATTGGGTTTGGGATTTTGACTTGGATAAGGTCATCAATGCCTACCAGATTTAAGTTAAAAAACAAAGGTTCGGCGATATGTACTTCATAAAGACGCTGAAAAATAAAGAAGAAAAAAACTGAAAAAATGTAAAAAAATAAAAAAAACTAAAAAGAAAAAACACTCAAAGATAAATTACAGACCGGGACACAAATGACGACCGACACAGAGGGAATATAAATGACGACCAGGAACCTCAAAGAAAAATTACAGACTGGGACAACCGGACACAAATCACGACCGGGAATATAAATGACGACCGGGACGCAGGGACACAACTACAACGGGGACGCCGGGGGCACAGGCGGGATATATAATTGACGACTGAGACACAGGGATTGTTTGAATAGAAATTACAGACCGGGACACCGGGACACAAATGACGACCGAGACACTGGGACACAGGGAATATAAATGACGACCGGGACACTCAAAGAGAAAATACAAACTGGGACACCAGGACACAAATGACGACCGGGACACAGGGAATATAAATGCTATTTATATGCACAGACAATGGGACAGCGAAGAATGTTGTATATTCGCATGTTTTACGTAGTTAAAAATATATATTTATATCTATCTCAATTCACAGGTGGGACACAGGGACACAGCTACAATGGCGCGTAACTAATATGGCGCGTAACGACTTACGCGCGCGGGGGGGCGCGAAGCGCCCCACCAACTAGGTGTTACAGCTAGTATATATATATATATATATATATATATATATATATATATATATATATATATATATATATATATATATATATATATATATCTTTCTATATTCACAGTTGGGACACAGGGACACAACTACAATGGCGCGTAACGACTTACGCGCGCGGGGGGGCTTGGAGGAGCGCGAAGCGCCCCCACCAACTAGGTGTTGGGGTGGCGCGAAGCGCCATCCCAACAGCTAGTATGTTATATATATATATATATATATATATATATATATATATATATATATATATATATATATATATATATATATATATATAAATAAGTTGTCTGTCTGTGTGTCTGTCTGTCTGTCAGGTGACGTCATGTTTCTGTGTTGACTGACGTCATGAAGTTAGTTGTCGTCATTTTTGCTTTGACGGTGACGTCATCTATATATATATAAAAATATCATTTTTGCTTTGACGGTGACGTCATTCAAGATATTTAAGACATATGTTCACGTAGAAATCTATTAATGTTTAAGTTTAAAATGACTGATGAACTTACAATGGCAAAAGCCGATGAAGATGCTCAAAGAGTCTATGCCAAAAAACTTGCTGCTGATAGAGAAAGTCAGAAAAGAAAGCATGCCGAGGAATCAAAAGAACAGCAAGGAAACAGGCTTGAGGCTGATAGAGAAAGAAAGAACAGAAAGCGTGCCGAGGAATCAAAAGAACAGCAAGGAAACAGGCTTGAGAGACAGAAGGAGAAAAGGAAGACTGTTTTCCTAAATTAGTGATTAATATAGACCAGCACTTGAATGAGGCCTTAACCCTACTCATCCATACAATCACACAGGTCAAACAGCATAGCCACACACAATCAACCATAAAGAATAATCCATGGACAGGCAGTCATGTCGTCAATAAGTATAAGTCGTCATTTACCAAACAATAGAAAAAATAATATAGACAAATAATTCAGAGGCAATACCCAACATAAGGGCTCATCAGGAGAATACACTGGCCTATATAGGGTTTCGCCACTCTAAATTCTCTACCCAGCACAGTGTTGTGGCTACCACAGAATATCCATGGCATCCCCGCGTCAGGTATCACCCCCAAAATACATGCCTATGAAAAAAAAACCAGCAAATGTAAAACAACCAAGTAAAACCAAAAACAAGCTTATCCTGTTAATATATCCCTCCTTTTAGCAACAATAGGTAAACTAAATATTATAAATTTTACCAAATCACAAATATTAACACATTGCAAAAAACCTGAATGAACTAAACAATTATATAATTCATCTTTACCATGTGGCTAACTTTTTAGAAAATCCGCTCAATTAGAAACACAATTCAAAATAAATGGCGCTGTGACAACATTTCTCGAACCTCCGAAATTAGTTAAAAATTTCTTTAAGTATTTAGACATATATGTATATATATATATATATATATATATATATATATATATATATATATATATATATATATATATATATATATATATATATATATATATATATATGTGTGTTTTTAACTACGTAAAACTTGCGAATATACAACATTCTTCGATGTCCCATTGTCTGTGCATATAAATAGATTGTCAGGTTTACCGACTCTTGAACATGCAACATAAAATTGTCCATGGGAAAAACAATCCGTATTCAGATCTATACCTGACTATTCTAATGATTGCACTTGAGCTTTGTTCATGGTGATTGCTAATTAATCGAACATTCCCTGTGTCCCCGTCGTCATTTATATATCACCCTGTGCCCCCGGCATCACCCTTGTAATTGTGTTCCGGTCGTCATTTATATTCCCAGTATCCCGGTCGTCATTTGTGTCCCAGTGTCCCAGTCTGTAATTTCTCTTTGAGCGTCCCAGTCGTCATTTATATTCCCTTTGTCCCGGTCGTCCCGGTGTCCCGAACCTATTACCTGGAACATACCGCGTTACCAACTCAGCTACATCGGCTTGTATACTTTCGTTTTTGAATTGGTATTATGATGAAATAATTCAGACGTCATATGCGGACAGACAGACAGACAGACATAACACACAAACAACTTATTTTTATATATATAGAAGATATATATATACATATATATTGTGATTCCTCGGCACGCTTTCTGTTCTTACTTTCTCTATCAGCCGCAAGCCTGTTTTCTTGCTGTTCTTGTGATTCCTCGGCATGCTTTCTTTTCTTACTTTCTCTATCAGCCGCAAGTTTTTTGGCATAGACTCTTTGAGCAGCTTCCTTGGCTGTTGCCATTGTAGGTTCTTCAGTCATTTTACAATTAAACATTTTTCCGTCCACGATCTTCTTACAATTTAAAATTTGTCTGAACATTAAATACCTTTAATGGCGTCATCGTCATAACAAACATGACGACAACTAACTTCATGATGACATGACATGACTTCACTCGACAGACAACTTATTTTTATATATATATAAATATATATATATATATATATATATATATATATATATATATATATATATATATATATATATATATATATATATATATATATATATATATATATATATATATATATGTATATATATATATATATA